>NW_027249520.1:0-146489 GCF_030848795.1 Temnothorax nylanderi | reverse complement strand
AACAAATGATCGATAACTTTTTATTTGAATATACTACATAGATGTCCTCTTTCGGAAAGAGACGTTAAACAGTTGGTCCAAAAAGAGAAGGGAATTAAGAGGAAGTGAATGAATAGAGGGCGGTTAAGGTTTGGGCGTTCCTCGTCGGCCTCAAGCATAATAAACGCTTTAATTTAACTGTATTTTTCCTGAAATCAATTTGTAAACTATTTAGTAATCACTAGTCTCAGATAATTAATAGTATTTCTGTGTAATTATTTATTCTTTTCAGATATTTCAGCACGGATAAATAAAAAATAGAAATTAAAAGATCGAAAAAAAATAGATCCCGTCATTATCCCATTATGAATTTAGGCTTAAAATTTGTGGAATCGATGATAGTTTTTTACAAAAAATTTTGAGAAAAATCGATCAGTACGTTTTTTGTAAATCAACATTTGTGTTAAAAATTTGAAAATCTTATAGAAATACAGTTTGAAAATTTTTTTTAATATTTTTTATCAAAAGTATGTTAAATACGAACATTTTGAAAAAAAAAAAAAACGTCCCATTTGGCCCATTTTCGTAAAGTTATGGGCGTTTAAAAAAAAAGTAACGTAATTTTCAAAAATCGATATTTTGAAAACGTTTTGACAATAAATTTGAAAAAAATCATGGAGGCCTCTTTCAACTAATACTATAACATAAAACATTTTCAAAAAAATCGGAGATGCAAAAGCCCATGGTGTCCGATTTGGCGTGGAAACGCCCCATATGTTAAAAAAAATATGCAGTTTGTGTGTGTGTGAATTAATCACATTGTCCTTGTGTATCCATGAATTGTGTGATCCATCGAATCCCAGCCATTTCACGTAGACCTCGTCATCCCTCCTGCGCAGTACTTTCTCCACGAGATACGTGTCCGGCTAAGTCGCGCGATGCAACTCGTGCTTGTAGAACGCTCCAGCGATAGATTTTCGCGATAGTCCTCCAGTAGATAGGTTACGGGATTAGTACGTTGCACTTTAACGTTGCACTTAAACACCTCGGTGCTCCAATTTGGCGTGTAACCCTTCTCGAAGACTGTCTTGTGCTTGCTAACGCGTACCTGATCGCCTACTTTGAACTTTGCCAAACCTGCGATGTTGATCGCGCTGTACATCGTGGTTAAGAGTCTTTTTAGCGATTGCAGGAGTAACGTCGACGGGTCGCATGCCGATCGTTCGATGCTTGCGCGCATTGTACTTCGCGACGAGACGCGGTAGCTCGTCGATCCACTTGTAAGTTCCATTGAACGTAAACATCTTCCACATGTTATCTTTAACGTGCGATTGAATCGCTCGAGGACCGACGCCTTCAACACCGAATATGTGGAATAATGATTGATGCTGTGTTTCCTCACGAGACGTTACACGTCGGTGTTGTTCAATTTACTGTTGTAAAATTCCTTCCCCATATCGGTTTGTAATTTTTTCGGACATCTCGCTCTCTCTCGAATTACCTTAGCGATAACTTCAGCCTCGCTTCCACCTTTACTCTTGAACGGTACAGCCCACGCGTACTTGCTCAGTACATCGATGACGGTGAGTATATTAGTAACCTTTGTTGAAACGCGAGTACGGACACATCTCGACAATGTCAGCCTGCCACAGGTCGTCGTATCCCCGAACTATGACGTGTCTTCGTGAAAAATTTCTTCTCTCGCCGGAGCATGCAGTTCTTCGACGAGTCGTTGTTTCTCGATATTTTCACGTCCATCGAATGTCATGTTTTTAGCGGCGCGTAATATAACGCAATGAAATTATATTATGATTTATATCTCAAACTTTTTTAACCTTTCATAGCCGTTTATTTCCGTTCATTGTCCTTCAATAGCCGTCTTTGTCTGCTGGCCGTTCTTTGTTCGCTAGCCGTTTATAGCTATTCGCTAGCCGTTCATAGCCATTCGCCAGCTGTTCATAGCTGTTTCGTCGCCGTCCGTTAACCGTTCATAGCCGTTCCGTTTGTTGCTATCCATTGTTGTTGTTGTTCGTTTCTGACTCCGCGGTAGTCAAATGCCGAAGCTCGTGTATCGCAATCCGTAACGCTTGCAGATCCTTCTCGAACGCAGTCAGCTTCTCGTCTGACTCTTCTGTTTGATTGCTCAACATTTTAAAGCACTGATCCACGTATAGTTTGTTAACCGCGTCATCATCAGCTTCCGGTTGCGCCACGCGTCAAATCTTGCGCGACTTTGCGTCAGGTGGCAACCATACAAAGAGCGTTATCCCGCACGTAATTTCTGACTAATCCACTGCACTGATAGTTCGGTTGCGTCTCGCCTCGTCCGAGCGATATGCCCAAATTGTTGATCGGCATTTCAATGCTGATTAAATGGTTCGCCGACGCATGGTTTAATTTATAATAAGCCCAGCCTCGCGAAGTTCCTCGATGATCGATAGGATCTCGTTGTCGTGACCGTTGTGACCCGCTTGGCGCGAAGTGTCGAGCAATCGGAGACGATCCATCAGCTCGTTGGGGTTGTCCCAGTGCACGTAGTCGATCTATTGTCGGTTAGCGTCATTACGCGAGGCATGCATAATCCCTTTCCAGATTTTTTTCTTCTTGGATTCGATCGATATCAACGGTGCGATTACATGTTTATACTTGTATCTTTGTTGGCCAGTACTCGTCGGTGCGCATCGTGCTTAGATTTATGAACGTTTGTCGCCAATAACAGGCTCTTGTACTTTTGCTTGTCGTCCTCCGTGTAGATGTCTTCATCGGGTATTCTCATGAAGATTAACACGTAAATACCGGGTGTACCGATGTACATCGTCGATAATTATGTTATCCGCGTTGTCCACGCTAAAACGTTTGTTACCGAGCATTATTCCATCCTTGCCGAGATAAACGCCAGACACGGTGTTTATCTTTGAATCGGCGCTCAAAAAAGCCCCGATGTACTTTTGACCCAGTGAACCCAAGTGATCATGCAACGTTTGTAGAAACGTTTCTCACCCTCCGACGTTTGCAACTGCTTTTGAATGGACGTCGCAAGCGAGTCATCCGTTTCGAAAAAATCCACGTTTGCGAGTGATTCGGGAATTGTATGTTGCACGGTTTTCACCGTCGCGGACGGTGTGGAAGTTATCGGTAGTACATCCAGTGAAGGTTTCGATCGTTTCGATTGATTAGATTTACGCGGTGTCGATGAGAGATCCAACCAGGAGTCTGATCGCTTCCTCTTTCTCGGCGTCGCATCCTCCTCTTCCCTCCTTCTCCTTCTCGCGCTGCTGCTGAAGAGTAACGTTTCGATCCCCGCGTCAGCGACGCTGTCCGACTTCTCTTTCTTCACCGAGATCGAGTGTCTGCGATCTTTTGCAGCGGTCCGATGAGAGGCTTAAAGTGTGTGTCCAACTCAATGTCCTTCACGATCTTACCGGTCTTCAAAGCGCGAAGTTTCTTACGAATCGAATCACTCGTTTTCACAATCTCCTTCACGATCTTCTCGCGCTCGCGAATATTTTCGCTCCTGTCGATTGTGGCCATCGCGGAAAAAAAGCAGAGTGTTAATCTCACGTTTTAACCTGACGAGGTATCGACAACGACTGATCGCTTTTGCGGTATCGCGAACACGTTAAATTCTTTTCTGTATTGGCCGTTCGAAAGCGCGCTGTCCTTGTCTATCACTACGAATCCGTACTTGCGTTGCCAACAATCGTGGCACAACGTGCAAAATTCATCGTACAACATGTCGGTATTTACGTGATCGTTGTACACGTGTTTCAGATTGGTACAATCTTGTTTGAACAGGATCATTAGGTTCGCGTTGTCGCGTATCAGATGTTTAGGTGTTCTCGCGTACATCTGACAGAGATAGAAGCAGTCGACGCTCGAGTGCCTGCCCATTGAGAAGTACTCTCTCACAGCAGCATTGCTTATCGCACGCCACGTCATCGAAGACGAAGATTGTGTTTGGACGCGCATTGCTCGGCGGAATGACGTCACTGTTGTTAAAAAACGTAAAGTAGCCAATCTCTTCTATGGACGTTAATACATTCTCCAAGTATCGATATTTCGGTTGCTGCAACGATTTCGAGTACACGTTCTCGAAACTTACACCGTGCGTACTTTCCAGCAAGCTTATCAGAACGTTGATTTTACCGCAATTCGAGGGGCCGCAAATGATCGCGCGTATAGTAGTCGGTAGCATTGTACCGTGCCTGCGCTTCTCCGCGTTGCCTCCCATCGACCGTAATCTGTTGTCGCAATTCATCACGCGAATCGCCAACAGCTGTCGCACGAATCTCATTTTTTTCAAACTGTCGACTGGAGTTTCCGACCAAACGCTTATTTATTGGTGCGCGGAACCGCGAATCGCTCAGTAACAAAGATGTTTGTCCTGCTACCGAGACCTTCCGATATTCGCGATTTGAGCGCCGAACAGCTGCAATTTGTGCCGAAACCTGTTCTGCTGCGAATGTGTGGTGATCACGTCCACTACGTGTGGAACAAGCTTCCGGAACATATAAAGATAGATTCGGAAGTTCAGACCTATCGTCGCTGTTACGAACATTATAATCAACCGTGGCAACGATCGCACATCGACGGTCCCGCACCATTGATAAAGAACTGTGGCGAATGCCAACGAAAATAGGCAAAGGCTTATTAAATCGCGCTATAAACGCACTTCCGATCAAATTGCATATCCCTGGCTATCAGTTTTGTGGTCCGGGCACTCATTTAAAAAAAACGATTAGCAAGAGGCGATCAAGATATTAATCCATTGGACGCAGCGTGTCGCGAACACGACATAACTTATTCTCGGAGCAACAATCTCACCGAGAGACACGTGGCGGACAAGATACGGTAATTATGCATAAAAGGGACATCTTCTCCGATGACCTTGACATATGTTGTCAAGGTCACCCTCCTGAGTGACCTTCAGAAGGTTTTAGCCGGCGGTCATTGTTTATTAAAAAGTTATAAACAAAAAAGTTTGAAAAATATAGCAGCTATTTTGAGTATTGGAAGGCATAAATGACTAATATATATGTCGAAATAGTTCACGCATACACTTTTCACGCGAGACGAGTTGTCACATGGGTTCGTGGCGCGCTTTACAAGCTCGTTTATTGTATATCGCTACAAATATTCACACAGATGATCGACTTTATCTTCTTTAATACCACCTCTACTTAAACGAGCTTGTAAAGCGCGCCACGAACCCATGTGACAACTCGTCTCGCGTGGAAAGTATATGCGTGAACTATTTCGACATATATATTAGTCATTTATGCCTTCCAATACTCACATATATTTAATGTACAATTTATCAACAATTTACTGCTTTAAATGTTGTGTTTTGGTAAAGCAGCGACTTTTTCGCGAAATAAAGTATTCTCTGCTTTAACAAAAAGACTAATATTTATCAACAATTTACTGCTTTAAATGTTGTGTTTGGTAAAGCAGCGACTTTTTCGCGAAATCAAGTATTCTCTGCTTTAACAAAAAGACTTCAATTATCAACAATTTACTGCTTTAAATGTTGTGTTTTGGTAAAGCAGCGACTTTCTCGCAAAATAAAGTATTCTCTGCTTTAACAAAAAAACGTAATATTAGTGTTTATGCCTCTCATTGTCAGTACTTAAAATAATTGCTATATTTTTCAAACTTTTTTTGTTAATAACTTTTAATAAAAAACAACCGCCGGCTAAAAACTTCTGAAGGTCACTCAGGAGGGTGACTTTGACAACATATGTCAAGGTCAAGATCATCGGAGAGAATGTATTATGCATAATTACCCAAGATACTCGCTAGGACGTGTCATCGCGAAAGACTCGACTCTCTGCGAGAGAGCTACAGCTACAGCCGTCTTGGTGGCCATGAAGGCTAAGCGGAAGCTCGGAATTTGAAAATGAAGACGAAGACGAAGACGAAGAAGAAGAGAGCGGATCCGAAAAAACGGATATTTCCGGTAGCGAAATACGGTGGTATCTTGCCGATTCTACCGTTGTTGGGGATTCTCGGTTCGTTGGTCGGCGGAGCGGCGGGAGTCGCAAAGGCCGTGAACGATAACAAAGCCGCGCGACGTCAGCTGGAAGAACTGAAATGTCACAATCGCGCCAAGGAAGGTCACGGACTTTATCTTGTTCCATACAAATGCGGGCATGGAGTCTCGAGTAAAAAAAAAGTCAAGGAAACGCTAAAAATTTCGAACGGTGTAACCACCAACGTACAACTGCAACAACTTGCAAAGCGTATGCGCATTCCATATTTTAGAGGTATTTTCATGCGTACTACCTTACCGACGGAGGGAGTGTATCGTGAATTTGGATAACGCTGAGGGACCGGGTGGCATACGCGAAGAGGAGAGCTCGAGCTATATATTTGGACAGTTATGGCAATCATCGACCGCCGAGAGAATTGGTGCTGTATCTAAAGAACAACGTGACGCAAATCGACCCTTATGGAAAAATACACTCAACTTTTGGTGTTAACCGTTAAAAAACACCAAAGAAAAACCCTTAAAGTTGGGTGTGATTTCGGACCGCCAATTGAAGGTTAACCATCATTTGAAGGTTAACCTTCAATTGGCGGTCCGAAATCACACCCAACTTTAAGGGATTTTCTTTGGATAATGGTTAACCTTCAAGTAATGGTTAACCTTCAATTAATGGTTAATCTTCAATTAATTGTTAATCCTTAAAAATGACGGTATAAACCCTAAAATATGAACCCTCAAATGAAAGTAACACCCAAAGAGAATATAAACCCCAGCCACTCTCCGGCGACGCGCGATAAGGGAACGCTGACGCGAACTCCGAAAGCAGATTGCTGACGCTTATTACCACGCGAAGATTTTAAATGCGCGAAACTCTATCTACGACCGGATGCCGTGATATCCACGATCTCGCGACCCCCAGGAGGCCGATCCTAGCAGCGCACGGATATGTCGTCGCGAGGCTCCTCGTGTCCGCCACCGACCGCCAACACCAATACGTTTCCGCCGCGTCCGGCGTATGTCGCGTCCGACGATTTGCACCACTGCCAACCCGAAAACCGCTACGCGTACATGATATCCGAGGACGGCAGGTCGGGGCGGGAGAAACGCGGCACTCGCGGCTTCACCGTGGCTGTTATTTACACACCAATTACTGTGGAGGGCAACCTCACCGGTCCCGCTGATTCCCAGGCGAAATCCGAAGCGTCGTCACAGGCGCCGGGGATGATCCATTCGCTCGGAATCCGGATCCTCAATAATACGCGAGAACTTTCTCGACCGAATTGTATTGCGAGACGTCTACTCGAGTCGGCGGGCGAACCAGGAGAGATCGAGCGGTGATCCACTCGATGTGAAATCGAAAGCGCGCCCCTCCCTGGGGGTTGCGCGATAATCAGGCGTAGTGTCGCGACCAATCGGGGCTGAGCGCGTCGCGGATCACGCGCGCGCTGTCGCAGGTATCCTGCAGGGGTTCTTTGCGCCCCCAGGCATCCTTGGCGCCATAGATTTTTCCACCCGATGTTTAACGTGTTCGGGCTCGACTCCCCTCGTCCGAAGGTCTCCTCGCGAACCGAGGGAACGCTGGCCAGGCATCCCGGGTCCACTTGGATGTCCCGGGGTTGGTTTGGAGGTAGCTCTCGCCTCCTCGGGGGAGAAAGGCCCTATCACGGCCCTGTCGGCCTCTCGCCAATCAGCTGCGCCGTGCGTGTCCGCCTCGTGCCCCGCGGTCGGACTCCTCACTGGGTCTCGCGATATCTTCGCGCCGCTCCGTCCCTTGCCGTGCTTGCCGTGGGTCTCGCTCCCGTCGTTGGCTTCCGCAATCCTGGTCCCGAAGCACGGTGCCTCGGCGAGGTGCCACATTTTCATACAATACAAAATAAAATAAAATGAATAAATGATACGCATTCTAAAGTTTCGGTAGGCCCCCTGGAGATTTCGCGGTCGCTCTCCTGGCTCGCCCAAGGGCGCAAACCTGCGCCTTGTGGCGGGGCGCTGCCACGCGCGGCGAACCGTCACGTCACAATATATATATATATATATATATATATATAATAAAGTTTTATTTCGTGTGCCAATTATTTCCACCAATTATTTCTGTTACGAGGTTATGGAGTGGCAAAGACAATAACGGGCGTTCGATTTGTTGCTCCACAGACAAAAGAAAAGGTTTATTGCAACGACTATTAATCAATAGTGTGTACAGATGGTTTCTTTAATAACAATAGAGAATACTTGCGGCGAGACGAGCGTGCGTGCTTCTCTCTGTGCTTGCACGTGAAGAGTGAGTGATAACCGTGAACCCGGAGACGCTAGCGCACTCACAGTTACCAATCGAATAGCATATCGGTATCATGGTACTTACTAGACTAACTGTCGGTAAGATGCCATAAGGCGTCAGTTTAAACTCAATACTCAATACTCCCTCTCGCCTTTTGCCATCTTACAAAAGAAATATCTATATAAACAAAAAAACTTTCGGACATTCTTCCACGCGCTTAACATCTGTTTAACAAATTCCATAAGCTAATCTAAATTTATGAAACTTCTCTCTCGATAGAGGTTTAGTGAGCGTATCTGCTAATTGGCTATCCGTCGCACATATTGTACGTCAATCTCTTCGTTCTTTCTGCTTTTCACAAGTAAAGTAAAATTGCACTTCTACATGTTTAGTGCCCTTAATTGACTCGGGTGTCTTAACAATAGTTATTGCTCTCTGGTTATCACAATAAACCACAGTTGGTTCCCTCTGAATATTATAAAGATTCTCTAGTAAACGTCTAAGCCAAATTATTTCTTTCGTGACCGAACAAAGAGCTATGAACTCTGCTTCCGTTGTTGACGTAGCAGTGACTGTCTGTCTCTTCGAGCTCCAGGCTACTGGACCTGAGTTTACAAAACATATCCACCCAGTAGTACTGAGCCTCCTATCAATGTCACCTGCAAAATCTGCGTCACTGTACGCAATCAACGTCGTGTCTCGCGAACCACAGCTGAAATTAATTCCATAATTAGCAGTTCCCTTTAAATATTTCAACACTCTTTTTACAGCATTCCAATGCTCGATCTGTGGATTTTCCATAAACCTGCTTAAAAATCCTACAATGTACGCAATGTCTGGTCTTGATCCTACCATTAAATACATCAAGGAACCTATCGCTTGCCTATATGGGAAGGCTGTATTCTCTTAGTGTTCTGACCTACACCAGACATTTTAATTCCTGATTCGGCAGGAGTGGAGACGGGATTACAGTTTTCGTGATTGAAACGTTTCAGAACTTCGTTAGCATAGGAATTCTGATGTATCTTTAGCTTTTCTCCGTCTCGACTCCTCTCGATTTGCAAACCAACGAAAAACTCCGCTTTCGAAAAAGTAATTCTAAATTCCTTGTGCAACGCGTTTAGAAAGTTATACATTTCAGACACATTCTTTCCGCAAAAGATCCCATCATCTACGTATACGCCTAAGTATAGTCCCTTTTTTTATTTCAAAGAAGACACAAGGATCTGCATTTGATTGAACAAAGTTATGAGCTTTTAAGAATTTTACCAGTTCTGTATTCCACTGCTTGGACGCTTGCTTCAGTCCGTAAATGGCCTTGTAGAGCAGACATACCTCGTCACCGTCTTCCTCGCATCCAGTGGGTTGTTCCATGTAAATTGGCAAGTCTAGCTTTCCATGCAGAAAGGCCGTTTTGACATCAAATTGAAATATTTCCAAGTTGTATGCTGCTGCAATGGATAGCAGCATCCGAACTGAACTAAACCTAACTACTGGTGAGAAGGTCTCGTCATAGTCAATCCCTTGCCTTTGTGAATATCCCTTGGCCACTAATCTAGCTTTGTATTTCGCAACCTGGCCATCTTTCTTCAACTTCTTCTTGAACACCCAACGGTTTGAGATGACGTTGACATCCTTCGGTCTAGGGACTAGTGTCCATGTTCGATTCTCCATCAATGAGTCAAGCTCTAATTTGATTGCTTCACGCCACTTGTCCGAATCTTCAGCTCTTAAGGCTTCTTGAATCGTTGTTGGCTCTGAACTCGCCATGAAGGTTTCAGCAACTATCGCTTGCTCGTATTCATCAGTGTCACTTGACCTTGAACCTTTTCTCGTCGGGTATGGTGACCTCGGTATCGGAAGGCGTGGATTCTTGTACTTCCTCGGAGTCTGATTGGTCTCATCTACTGCTTTAGTTTCTTCTTCATCGGGGACTGATAAAGTGATCTTCGGCAGGGCACTCTCTACGACCGTCTCTGGTTCTCCGTCCTCGTGAAGAATGACGTCTCTTCGTATCAGGATCCTTTGGGCAGCTGGATCGTAGACTCTGTATCCCTTGTTTCCATCACTGTAACCAATCATTAGACATTTAACTGAGTTCATATCCCATTTGGTCCTCTGATCCTTTGGCACATGGACATAACAGTGACTTCCGAAGACTCTTAAGTGTTTTACGGACGGTTTCTCTCCAAACCATTTTTCAAAGGGCGTTAACCCACTCAGAGTTTCTGATCCCGTTCGATTCTTTAGATAGATTGCCGTATTAGCAGCTTCGGCCCACAAATAGCGTGGAATGTCTCGACTGTACATCATTGACTTAGCTGATTCTATGACAGTTCTATTTTGGCGTTCGATGAATCCGTTCTGTTCCGGAGCTCTGGGTGTCGATGTCTCATGTTTGATACCTCTTTCACGCAGGAACTGTTTGACCTCTGCATTGCAAAACTCCAGACCATTGTCAGTCCTGAGCTTCTTGATCTGATGCCCGTCGGCTCGTACTTCAGCATAAAACTGCTTCAAATTCTCCAGCACGTCAGTCTTACTCTTGAGAAAATAGATGAAACAGTACCGTGAAAAATCATCCTTCAACAGCAAGAAATAGTTTGCACCTCCCAAGGATGCTGTGCTCATTTTTCCACATAGATCCGCATGGAAAATCTCGCCTGGAACGGTCGATCTTCTAGCTGTTTTAGGAAAAGATTGCCAATGTTGTTTCCCATACACACAGCCCTCACAGAAGAGATTACCGCCATCCGTGTCATTAAACTGCAGGTCTTCGACTGTTTTTCTGTCACGCATCTGTCTCAACATCTGATAATTCACGTGACCGAGACGTTCATGCCATATTTTCAGGGACTCGGACATCGCCAGTTGGATCTCAGCAGCATGGAGTGGTTTCAGGTTAAGCTTGTACAAGTTGTCATTTCTTATACCATCCATGATGAGCTGTTGATTCTTCTCAAACAGCACACGATTACCACCTTCCATAAAAATGACTTTAATACCTCTTTCTGTCGTTTTGATGATCGAAAGCAGGTTCTTGCTGAGCTTGGGTACGTAAAGTACATTTGTCATAGTGTAAATGGCTGTTTTTCCATCTGCATAGCTTACCCTGACGTCAATGTCGCCTCTCCCTCTGGCATCAATCCGCGTGCCATCTCCAATTTTAACTGTGTAGGTGTCCTCAGAATATTGCTTGAAATTCTTGAACCATTGCCTGCGAAACGACATATGTTCTGTCGCACCTGAGTCTGCATACCATGTATCTTCCGTCTTTGAATCGTTGATTGAATCAACCATGAGAAGCTTGGCTGTGTCGGCAGCTTGAATCCCATCTGACGATTTCGATTTAACAACCAATGACTCATTCGCTCCTTGCAGTGCCTTCTTCTTTTTCTCACATTCACGTGCCCAATGTCCAGGGATGTGACAGAAGTTGCACTTGCCAGGCCTTCTAGTCAGCTTACCTTTATTCTGACCGTTCTTATCGTAGGCAGTGGCTGATCTTCTGGTTTTCCTGGCATTTGTAGCCAATGCCTCAGACGCTTGATTCTCACCTCGTGAACGCAAATTCAACAGAGTCTCCTCATTCACCAGATGATCAGTGAGTCTTTCAATGGTCTGATCTCTTCTAGGCACGGCATACCATGCAGTTCTAATGTTGTCGTACTTCGCTGGTAGGCTTCCTAGAATCTTTGCAATCACCACTGGATCCTTTTGTTCCAGATCCATGTCTTTCAATCTCTGCGCCAAACCGGTCATTCTGGCTATGTAGTCAGCCATTTTCTCTTCTTCGTCCATTTTACAATTAATGAATCTGTCTAGCAATACCTGCACAGACTGATCGCTCTTCTCTGCGTGCACTGCCCGCAGTCGTGCCCACATCTGTGCGGAGGTCGTGCAGTCGGTCATATATTTTAGCTGTTCCAACTCTAGACCTCGCATTAGAAAAGCCTGCGCCGCACGATCTTTCTCTAGCCAAGCCTCAGAGTTCACGCTCGGACAATGTACCTCACCTAAAATATACGGCATTAGTTTATTATCTGCCATATATATCTCCATTTGTCTCTTCCATAATTGATAGTTTTGACCATTAAACTTATGGATACTAAATGCCTTGAGCTCTGCCATTTCCATTCGTTAACGTATCTGGCTTGACACGTGCACTGGGCCCATAACCTGTTACGAGGTTATGGAGTGGCAAAGACAATAACGGGCGTTCGATTTGTTGCTCCACAGACAAAAGAAAAGGTTTATTGCAACGACTATTAATCAATAGTGTGTACAGATGGTTTCTTTAATAACAATAGAGAATACTTGCGGCGAGACGAGCGTGCGTGCTTCTCTCTGTGCTTGCACGTGAAGAGTGAGTGATAACCGTGAACCCGGAGACGCTAGCGCACTCACAGTTACCAATCGAATAGCATATCGGTATCATGGTACTTACTAGACTAACTGTCGGTAAGATGCCATAAGGCGTCAGTTTAAACTCAATACTCAATAATTTCAGAAAGTATTGGTTTATTGGTTTATTGGTTTATTGGTTTATTGGTTTATTGGTTTATTGGTTTATTAACACAATAACATTTAAACGACATCCAACGATAAAGGGATAATGGCAACACTGATTAAATCGACATAGAACATTAAAGGTCAACACCCTGTTAACACCAAACCAACATCCAACGATGAGGATCAATCTCCAACCTACACTAAACATTGAGGGTTAATCTCCAACCTACACTTATCATTGAGAATAAACTCCCAATATACACTCATCATCGAGGATTAAACCCTCAACTTACCTAAACCTTAATGGTCAACACTCAATCTACACCTAAATTTAAGTGTTGACACTTAACTTTGATGACAAACACTAAACTTACGCCCAAATTTGAGAGTTAACACTCAAATTTGAGTGCTAACCATCAAAATTGAGTGTACTTTTTCATAAGGGGAGTACAATCGCACACCTTATCAACGATACGATCAGAGCAATTGTGGACAACTGTGTCTGCGCTTTCTACAAACGGTTGACGATTAATTTAAAGACTGGCGTTGCACTGTTTGAACTCAGTATTCATTCAAACATGTCACTGACATTTACGCTCACCGGCAAGAGTAGCATCCTCGCGGTAAGATACTTTCCCACCGTGGATTTGAGCGATGGCGATTACGAGCTCGGTCTGACAAATTTCGAAACCTATTACACGATACCGAATGTAAATTCTTCGAACAATAAATTCTACTTTGACGACAAGGAGATTACCGTTCCCAAAGGATCGTACGAACTGCGTAGGATGTAGACACGTATTTGAAACAATCAATTTTACAATTGGACCAATCCAATAATATTGCGAGAAAGAAACATGTCGGCGAAGATGAAGAGTATATCCGTTAATTATTCGAGCCAACAACTATACGATGAAGAGTGAAATCAAGTGTGCTTATCGGGTAAATTTCATCAAATCGAACAACATTGGATCGCTGCTGGGATTTTCAGCAAATCGCGTGCTTGGGGCCGCGACAATCGGTACGAATTGGACGTACCGATAAATATCATCAGCGTAAACATCATTCGCATAGAGTGTAACGTGACCGCGGGAGCGTACAGCAACGACAAGTACGTGCACACGAGACGCGAGTTTTCACCGAGTGTGCCACCGGGATATAAGATATCGGAAACGCCGGCACAGATTATTTACCTTCCGATCATCGTACGGAGCATTGCTGAACGAAGTGGAGAAGGTGCAACAGACGAGAAATAAAATTAGAGAGACAATCCGATCGCCAAAGAAGAAACTCACTGCGTCGAACGTTGAATTTTTGAAATCGTTGGGTTTCGTCGTACAAAATGGCTAATATCTTAAACATTGGAGGTGAACCGATCTTTGACGATAGCGTCGTCAAGATTGAGACTCATGCGTACAATCCGTACGCCAAAACGACGTTTGGACACAACGATGAGATAAGAATACCCATTCAACAGCAAGATTTATACACGTTTCCGTGCGAAAGCTTTCTCTACGTCAAAGGAAGATTGATAATAAAGAGAAGGAATGACGAGTCTGAGACAACGCTTGTAAATAATTGCGCAGCGTTCATGTTCGATGAGATTCGATACGAGCTCAACGGCGTGGAGATTGATCGCAACAGAAACGTTGGAATAACCAGTACCATCAAGAACTACGTATCGCTATCGTATGGCGATTCTCAAGTCATGCGGAATGCTGGATGGGACGTTACATTAAGCATACTGGAAGGATACTTCAACTTTTGCGTACCGCTCAAGATGTTGTTGGGCTTTTGCGAGGATTACAAAAGCGTCGTTGTTAACGCTCGTCACGAATTAATTTTAATACGTGCGCGTAGCGACAACAATTGCATTGTAGGAAACCCGGCAGCGGAGCCGGAAATCGAATTGTTTAAAGTACAATGGCGAATGCCTCACGTTACGTTAAACAAAGTCAATAAACTTCCTTGTTACGGGCCTTGGGAAGCGGGCGATATCTTAGTGCCAGTTTTCGTTCATGGGATCTACGAGTACCCCCTCTTGCAGAGCACGACTAAGCATTCGTGGGCTGTCAAGACTGCGACTCAGCTAGAGAAGCCGCGATACGTTACTTTTGCGCTGCAGACCGGTCAGAAGAATATCATGTCTCAAAATGTTAGCGTATTCGATGACTGTAATTTGACCAATGTCAAGCTTTATCTAAATTCCGAATTTTATCCGTACGATGACTTGAACCTAGATTTGAGTAAAAATCGATACAGCCTCCTTTTTTATATGTATGCGCGTTTTCGTAAAACTTATTACGGATACGATTACAGTGATACGCTTTGCAGCGTGTATACATTCCTGACGCAAGGACCTTTTGTTGTCATCGATTGTTCGCGACAAAACGAGTCTGTTAAGAGCGACACCGTGGATGTGCGAATAAAATTTGACTGTAAATAAAATGTACCTGCAAATACTACCGCCTATTATCTCATCTTGCATGATCGCGTAATCGAATACTGCCCGTTGTCTAATGTAGTGCGCAAATTCATGTAAATCGCAATGTCAGCAAATATTCTGATATAAGAGAGACAGTACCGCGATAAGGTATAGTACAGACCGTTCCTTCGTTGCATCATGATCGTGCCAACGTTTGTCGATCTGCAAGGATTCATCGTCGGGATGAGATTTGTCGTAAAGGTGGTAGCGGTGCTGAGAAACGGGACCATTCTGGCGCATTACATCTTTACGTGCCCCATGCCGTGGAATCTTCTTACAAAATCCGACAAGTCATGTACTTCCTGGGTGATTGCATATCACCATGGATTACCATGGGATGACGGAAACGTGTCGTATAGCATGGTAAAACGCCTAATTACATCAGCCGTGCTTGGTACAGAAGAGGATGACGAGACGCCGACTCTCGTGTACGTCAAGAGATGCCAGAAACAAGAATGGTTGGTGGATCTGCTTGAGAATTATGCAAGAGAAAACCTGATCATCGAGACTTTGAATGCGGATTACAAAGATATCGAATTTTTAAATAATCTAGATGTTACTAACACTATGCGATGCGGAAAACATGTTAAGAATTGCACATTACAAAATGTATTAAAATTATTTAACTGGTGGTCGCGACGCCAGAAAGAATTGCGATCTTTTTAAAAAATAAATTATATATAATTTTTACAATGCTTTATTTTCTTTTCCCCTTTCCCATTAGTTGTTAGTGGTTGATACGTGTTCGAAAGATGTTAGCGTTCTTTTTAACGTTGTCCGAGTGCCTTCTTCCCTCTCCTAATTTCCCCCGCCACATCATAATTTTGAAGGTAGGGTGTTGTCGCGTATACTCGGTTAATTTTCCATTTCTTAGTCATTTGTAAAAATTTTTTTATAACTTCTACGTAAGCAGCGCTGACATTGGCGCTTGAAAATGTTGAAGGAAGGGGAATTATCCCTTCTCTTCCCTTATAATTTTGTTACACCGAAGAGTCGTACGCGATCCTTACACATTCAGTCTCCCATCAGTTACCCGTGTAAAAACGATTCGATTCTTGTAACCAACAGCAATGTACTCCTCTGAGGGAAGCAGGACAAGTATGAATTATTACGTGCCTAATCCTCGTGAAGCTCCATCGAACCGCAATACGTATGTATTACTTTGCATAAATTTTTCAAAATTTATTTTTTCCATAAATCATTTATTTACTTCATTTTTCTACAGTTTCAATAAATCGGAACCTCGTTATACGGCTAATCTTCGTGAAGTTTCATCGAACCTGCGCAATACGTATGAATTACTTTGCATAAATTTTTCAAAATTTATTTTTTCTATAAATCATTTATCTACTTTATTTTTCTACAGTTTCAATAAATCGGAACCTCGTTATACGCCTCGTATCTTGGGCAGACGATTTGCCCTGACAGTCACGGCTTACAAGTATTTGGATATCGGAATCAATGTGGGACCTACATCTTTTGTGGAATTGATTCTTGGCGATAATCGGGAAAATCAGATCACGCTGCCTCATGCAACGTGGACAACGATTATAGAAAGACGCATGGATATCGAACAGCTTATGCAGTCGACTGTCGGTTCATCGCTGTCTATTCAAGATCTAGTTGTAGAACTCGTCAAAATGCGTGACGCTAATATCGCAAAACTTACGTTGCACGATACATACTTATACATAATACCAGCAACTATATTAATTTTATTCGAAATCGAACAATGTGTCGAACATGTATATTTTCATCTATGTTAGAATATACAGTATATTAGTAATAAGTATAAACATTTCGTAACCATCTTACAGCAAAATTGTATCACGGATAAATGTCAGGCAAGTAAAGTACTGCGTGAGGTGTCCGATAGAAGTTCGCTCATAGATTGCGAACTATTAGCTTTGCATTAGATAATATTGTATATAAAGCAAAATGTAAATAATGAATAAAAAATTAAATATCAGTATAAATAGTGGCAAAATTATTTTTTAATCTATCTCTTCCGTCTCCTCCATACCTTTATTTTCATCAACGCGTTCTAACATTAACCTCCTCTATTTTCAAATATATATATATATATATATATATATATATATATATCTATATACAGGGTGATCCGAAACTATCGTTTGTCCTTAAAATGTCGTATTCCTGACTTAATTTTGAGACGATTTTTCCTTTACCAAAACTTTATCCGAAGCTTAGTTTTTGAGTTATTACGAGAAATATTCAGCGAATTACGGAACGAGTACGGAAGGTAGGCAGGGGCGGCGCGACTCACCGTCCGACGCGGGTGATTATGTGGGGTGCTCGCTGCGATCAGTGATCGGTGCTTGCTACACGCGATGGATGTACACACGATACGCGTACACACACACACACACACACACACACACACACTCACACACACACAATTACTCACTCATTCATTCTTACCTTGCAGAGATTCGATGTCTTCATACTGCTGATGAATATTTGCTTCATGACCGTTGATGTCAATGAGACGTTCCCATGACACGCCGAGTAATTCTCAGTCATCGAACGATTAATCGGTAATAATTAACAGCGATAAACCGGTAGATTTGCTTATTAATCTTATCGGTCAAGTGCGTGAGTAAATCCGTGAACGTGTCGATACGTGATACAATTTGTCAAAGAAAAAACTTCTCGCGTATTAGAAGTTTATTCTTTGACAAATTGTATCACGTATCGACACGTTCACGGATTGACTCACGCACTTGACCGATAAGATTAATAAACAAATCTACCGGTTTATCACTGTTAATTACTACCAAATAATCGTTCGATGACTGAGAATTACTCGAAGAAAGAAACACATTACGCACAATCACATCACAGTAAAAGGAAAACTTCTACTTGATTACATCACAGTAATTAAGTAGAAGTTATCCTTTTTTTATTAATTGTCACGTAATCAACACTTTTACGAATTTACTCGCGCACTCGATCATAAACAATTACGGTTAATGCAATTAATTACTACCGATTAATTAATTATTACTTTAAGAAAGATCACTTTAAGAAAATCACTTTAAGAAAGAAACGCGTTAAATACTTGACTGCACAGCGCACGTTAACACGATGCTCGATGCGGAGCACTTCTCGACGACGACAACAAACAGTCAACAGGTTATGTTGGTACTAGCGCTGCCGAACGTAAACATGTGACATTATGGAGGATTCACACTGCGTTCGATTGCGTCTCCATCACGCGTGATTGGCACGAGACACATGTCTTGTGATTAGCTGAAACCTCCGCGGTACTTACGAAAACGTGTAGTATTACTGCGAACACAAGATGTTCCACGTAGAAATGTGTTGGTCGCTCTGAAAAGAGCGAATTTATCTTTGGTCGCTCTGAGAAGAGCGGATTGGTTTGAAATTGAAAAAATTTTATAACAGGTGCTCAAAATGACCACCATCCATTCTAACGCAAGCTCTCATGCGTTTTAATAAATTTCTTTCGACGTTCTCCATCATTTCTTCGTCGATGGCCCAAATAGCATGTCGCAATCTTGTATCTAAATCATCGACATCCTGGGGAAGCGTTTTATAAACTTTTTCCTTACAATATCCCCATAAAAAGAAATCTAAAGGATTGAGATCCGGAGATCTTGCGGGCCAACGTATCGGACCGTACCGACCCATCCAGCGTCCAGGAAAGTGCTCGTTCAAGTAATTGGTAACAATTCTGGCGTTGTGTGGCCCAGCACCGTCTTGTTGAAACACAATCTTGTTTCTCTCCAATAATGGAACTTCTTCTAAGAAATCTGGTAGATTATCTCTTAAAAGTTCCACGTATGTTTGGCCAGTTAAAATATCCGGAAGAACAATCGGACCAAGTATTTGAGTTCCCATTATTCCAGCCCACAGATTTATCTTCCAGCGAGTTTGGAAGCTTCTGGGTCGCGTAACTGCGGGATTTTCATCGCTCCAAAAATGCATATTATGCGAATTAAAATGTCCTTCTCGTGTGAATAATGATTCATCGCTGAATATCACACGAGAAGAGAATCTGGGATCTCGATCTACTTTTCTCAGAAAGTCTTCGCAGAACGTTCTTCTTGCACGATGATCTCCTGCTTCCAAATGTTGCACGCGTGTGTAGTGAAATGCGTGCAACTTTTCTTCTTTGAGTACTCTTTGCACGGTTCCATAGGATAAATTGAGTTCTCGAGCAACCACCCGAATACTCGTTTCAGGATTATGCTCGAAAGCACGTACAACTTGTACCATGTGCCGCAAATTTCTCGCCTCGCGATCTCTCCCAGTTTCGTGCATGTTTGGAAGGACATTGCCAGTCTCGTATAATCTTTGAGCTGCTCGAAGTATGACGGGAGCCGACGGATGTCTTTCTCGATTTGGATACAATTCGGCGTACCGTCTTGCAGCTACGTAATACTGTCCGTGACACTCGCCAAGTGCCATCAGCATGTCGTAATATTCTTCGTTTGTGTATCGTACTGCCATATCGTCCTCTTAACGCTTCTAATAATCGAGGGATTATTGATTCCAGTGTCGATCGCTCTATCCTATTTATACGATCTTCGCGGGGGTCGATATCCCCTCCCCGCGACCCGCGACGAATAGCGAGTTTCGCGGGTCGCGCGTTGCGCGTCGCGTGGGCGTCGCGTGGACCCACGCGACTCGCGAAACTCGCTATTCGTCGCGGGTCGCGGGGAGGGGATATCGACCCCCGCGAAGATCGTATAAATAGGATAGAGCGATCGACACTGGAATCAATAATCCCTCGATTATTAGAAGCGTTAAGAGGACGATATGGCAGTACGATACACAAACGAAGAATATTACGACATGCTGATGGCACTTGGCGAGTGTCACGGACAGTATTACGTAGCTGCAAGACGGTACGCCGAATTGTATCCAAATCGAGAAAGACATCCGTCGGCTCCCGTCATACTTCGAGCAGCTCAAAGATTATACGAGACTGGCAATGTCCTTCCAAACATGCACGAAACTGGGAGAGATCGCGAGGCGAGAAATTTGCGGCACATGGTACAAGTTGTACGTGCTTTCGAGCATAATCCTGAAACGAGTATTCGGGTGGTTGCTCGAGAACTCAATTTATCCTATGGATCCGTGCAAAGAGTACTCAAAGAAGAAAAGTTGCACGCATTTCACTACACACGCGTGCAACATTTGGAAGCAGGAGATCATCGTGCAAGAAGAACGTTCTGCGAAGACTTTCTGAGAAAAGTAGATCGAGATCCCAGATTCTCTTCTCGTGTGATATTCAGCGATGAATCATTATTCACACGAGAAGGACATTTTAATTCGCATAATATGCATTTTTGGAGCGATGAAAATCCCGCAGTTACGCGACCCAGAAGCTTCCAAACTCGCTGGAAGATAAATCTGTGGGCTGGAATAATGGGAACTCAAATACTTGGTCCGATTGTTCTTCCGGATATTTTAACTGGCCAAACATACGTGGAACTTTTAAGAGATAATCTACCAGATTTCTTAGAAGAAGTTCCATTATTGGAGAGAAACAAGATTGTGTTTCAACAAGACGGTGCTGGGCCACACAACGCCAGAATTGTTACCAATTACTTGAACGAGCACTTTCCTGGACGCTGGATGGGTCGGTACGGTCCGATACGTTGGCCCGCAAGATCTCCGGATCTCAATCCTTTAGATTTCTTTTTATGGGGATATTGTAAGGAAAAAGTTTATAAAACGCTTCCCCAGGATGTCGATGATTTAGATACAAGATTGCGACATGCTATTTGGGCCATCGACGAAGAAATGATGGAGAACGTCGAAAGAAATTTATTAAAACGCATGAGAGCTTGCGTTAGAATGGATGGTGGTCATTTTGAGCACCTGTTATAAAATTTTTTCAATTTCAAACCAATCCGCTCTTCTCAGAGCGACCAAAGATAAATTCGCTCTTTTCAGAGCGACCAACACATTTCTACGTGGAACATCTTGTGTTCGCAGTAATACTACACGTTTTCGTAAGTACCGCGGAGGTTTCAGCTAATCACAAGACATGTGTCTCGTGCCAATCACGCGTGATGGAGACGCAATCGAACGCAGTGTGAATCCTCCATAATGTCACATGTTTACGTTCGGCAGCGCTAGTACCAACATAACCTGTTGACTGTTTGTTGTCGTCGTCGAGAAGTGCTCCGCATCGAGCATCGTGTTAACGTGCGCTGTGCAGTCAAGTATTTAACGCGTTTCTTTCTTAAAGTGATTTTTCTTAAAGTGATCTTTCTTAAAGTAATAATTAATTAATCGGTAGTAATTAATTGCATTAACCGTAATTGTTTATGATCGAGTGCGCGAGTAAATTCGTAAAAGTGTTGATTACGTGACAATTAATAAAAAAAGGATAACTTCTACTTAATTACTGTGATGTAATCAAGTAGAAGTTTTCCTTTTACTGTGATGTGATTGTGCGTAATGTGTTTCTTTCTTCGAGTAATTCTCAGTCATCGAACGATTATTTGGTAGTAATTAACAGTGATAAACCGGTAGATTTGTTTATTAATCTTATCGGTCAAGTGCGTGAGTCAATCCGTGAACGTGTCGATACGTGATACAATTTGTCAAAGAATAAACTTCTAATACGCGAGAAGTTTTTTCTTTGACAAATTGTATCACGTATCGACACGTTCACGGATTTACTCACGCACTTGACCGATAAGATTAATAAGCAAATCTACCGGTTTATCGCTGTTAATTATTACCGATTAATCGTTCGATGACTGAGAATTACTCGGCGTGTCATGGGAACGTCTCATTGACATCAACGGTCATGAAGCAAATATTCATCAGCAGTATGAAGACATCGAATCTCTGCAAGGTAAGAATGAATGAGTGAGTAATTGTGTGTGTGTGAGTGTGTGTGTGTGTGTGTGTGTGTGTGTGTACGCGTATCGTGTGTACATCCATCGCGTGTAGCAAGCACCGATCACTGATCGCAGCGAGCACCCCACATAATCACCCGCGTCGGACGGTGAGTCGCGCCGCCCCTGCCTACCTTCCGTACTCGTTCCGTAATTCGCTGAATATTTCTCGTAATAACTCAAAAACTAAGCTTCGGATAAAGTTTTGGTAAAGGAAAAATCGTCTCAAAATTAAGTCAGGAATACGACATTTTAAGGACAAACGATAGTTTCGGATCACCCTGTATATATAGAGGAAAGTCCCCTATTATGAGACAGGATCCTAATATGAGATATGTTAAGCTAAAAGGCCCTATATAGGCCCCATCTGTTGATCCCACCATGAAAAAACCCCGCCATCTCATATTAGGATTCCTGTCTCATAATAGGGGACTTTCCTCTATATATATGTTGCGGTAATGTCCTTTTTAATTATATAAACAATTTATTATAAATTTAAAGAATTAATAAAATTCTTTAAACACGGTATACGGGAGGTTCCAGGTTCAAACCCTGGCTGGGGTAATATTTTTTTGCAATAAAAATTTAAACTATTTAACTTAAAAAATTACATCAACTGACCAAAACCCATGGTCGAAATTTATAATGTCTCGATTTGATCCGAAAACGTACTGTGTGAATCCGACAAACCAAGTTGGCTCACGGTTTTTCGATGTTCATATCGGAAAAGACGTTATATATTGCCAGTCACGGTCGATTTAAAAATTACTTTAATTGTTAATTAATAAAATTATTAAAATATATAAAGGCACTCTGTACATGATCCAAAATGGCGTCGTGAAACATGTCCCGACACGTAGCTCTTCATAGGGAAGAGAACATGATAATTGTAGGTCATAAATTATAGCAGTCTGTCATCGGCGCTCGATTCTATAACGCTGTTTGTTTGCTGTATGGCTCTTTCTTGAAAAATTATTGGACGCACACGCAAAAACAAATATCCGGCCGCATGTGCAATCTTGAAAGAACCTCTTCCTGCGTTCCAAAATTCAACTAAAATCTATAGTTTACGTCACGTAAAATATGGTTTTTAGTTGATTTTTTCGGAACGCAGACCTAGAAAAAAAATCTTTGGGGCTCGATTCTATAACGCTGTTTGTTTGGTGTATGGCTCTTTCTTGAAAAATTATCGGACGCACACGCAAAAAACAAATATCCGGCTGCAATCTTGAAAGAACCTCTTTCTGCGTTCCAGAATTCAACTAAAAATCTATAGTTTACGTCACGTAAAATATGGTTTTTTGTTGATTTTTTTGGAACGCAGACCTAAAAAAAATGATCTTCGGCGCCATAATTATAACCTAAAGTTCACCTTTGTACTCGTACCCGCGTGATGGCCCCCCTCCCCGCCGAGATCCCCTCGCCATTGAAATCACCTCGCCCCGCACCTCGCGCGAGCACCATGGCCTCGAACCGGCCTTGCTATACTACTCAAACCCAGATAACCAAGTTGCCCGCAGGTTGCTGTCAATTTGCTTAAAACTGCTCTGCTAAGTTGCCTTCAATATTGAGGAAAGCGGCTTCCGATTTTGCCTATTGGATTGCCGACTTTTATTGCCACCAAAACGGTTGCCAACAGATTGTGGCAACTTTTATGGCACTAAGTATAATACGAGCTTTCCGCTTGCGTAAGGTAATCTGCATAATGCTTTTAAGTTGCTCTAAACGAAATTACTGTCGTCCGGTGACAGCAATATGATGACAATTGAAGGGAAACTTATGCCAAACACTATTTCCTTTTTATGCCAAGAAATGCTTGGCTATCTGGGAATTCAATACTAACCTACCTTTAATGATACTCTACTCATAAAAAAAAATTAAGTATGATATCTCAAAATTTGCGGAAATTAGAGCAATTACGTAGATTTTTTTAGATAGAAATCGGTAACCCCTTTATTATTAGCAATTAGCAATTTTTCTAATTCTATTATATTCTTCAGTCCTTTCTACCCCTAATTCATATATAATTCTTTAAGATTTGGTTAATTAGTTCTTGAGTTATTGATAAATGTGTACATACACACTACACACACACACACACACAGACACACACACACATTTTTTTCGATCTTTTCTACCCTTATTTTATATATAATTCTTTAAGATTTGGTTGATTAGATCTAGCTTTATATGCGATCAAAGGTCTATACACGAGGTCTACGGAAACAAAGCTTCCTCTACAAGGAAGCAAAATAAAAAAAATTTAGCAAAAAGTTTTGAAACTTAAAATGCAATATCAATAATGTTTTACATATAAAAAAAGTTTTAAAAATATCTGATTTTTTTTATTTATATTTACAGCAAAAATGTCGATTCTTTATAAAGAATAATGTTAATTTCATCAACTTTAAACTTAAATAACTCTTAAATCGTTTAGTAAATCATTTGCAGTGTTTTTAATTTAATTTAAAAGAAACATCTCGAAATTTCAGCCACATTTCTGAATATATTTGAAATAGCTCCATTACATCCTTAAAATCGTTATAACTCAGCAACCGTTTAGTGGATTTGTTTCAACTTTTTTGCAGCACATCAGGAAGACTAAAAGAACAATCTCACAAATTTTTATCGATTTCTCATCGTTTTGAAGATATAGCCAATACATCCTTAACGAGGCTCGTGAATGGCAGGACGGTCCTTTGACAGATGGAAACCACGGTTTTTGTTATAATTTTCGCTGCTTATCCTATTTTTATTCTATCAGGTTGATTATTTTACTTTATTATTTTCTGGTTATTACATTTTTCTTATCTTCTAATATAACATCGCCGGATCGCTCTGTATGTGCGCTCGGGCGCTCGCTCGTTTTTTATTTTTCGCTTAGTACAATTAGAATAGTAATGCTCGAGCCTACATTTGACAATATTTGACGTTTTTCGCATGTGTTTACATATTCTGGCGCTTTTACATAAACTTGCACCTCGCATGGTACGTCGGTCTTTAAAAAATATACAGAGTAATTTCGATTACTGTTCGGCGCTCGCCTCTTTGTAAATAGTAATTGTTAGTTTTAGTAGCGTATTCGTACTGTTCGTATTAATATTCGCTTATTGTAGTAGTTATTTCAGATAATTGCCATCAGGCTTTATCATGAGCTGTCAATGCTCATCATTCGATATTGCCGATAAATCAATTTACGGTGTTTCGCGCGAAATGTCGGTAGATCGCAATCGGTTCGTATCATCGATATTTTCGCGACTCACTAATCGATGCTGCCCTCGTTCACCCAGCGAGGGCAGCCGTGAGGAAGGAAGAGCAAGTACTCGTTCGCGACACGCGTTCCAGGGCTTGCTCGACACTCATCGTCAAGAAGTCTCGGAGTGCACTACTCTGAACCTCCGGGAAGGCTGCGTTTGCCTGTTTCTTCTCCTCCTTGCCTACCTTTGCTTGTGCCGCCTGCACGTGCTACCACTACCGAACTCGGCTGGGAGAAGGATCCTCCAGGAGACAACGACGACCAGACCGAACGGTGAGTCGCTTTGCTTTATTAGTTTCGCTTTTCGCAATCATTCGCATTGAGGAGACGTAACACACCTCCTCTGGTCCTTCGAGCGCTTTAGAAAATTAGCAAACGAGGGGACGTAACACCCCTTCTAATTACATATAAATTTTATACCGTTTTGCTTACAATCGTTTAAGTCACGCCCTAACGTTATAAGTCTAACGTTATATAATTATCATTTTCTTTATACAATTGCTAAGGTGAGGTTTTTAAACACGTAAAAATATTTGCGTGGTATACACAGGTAATGGTGTCGTTCTTATAATATCATACACGGGGTATGCTACCAGTACTACCAGACTACCACGGGAAAGGACTATACAAAAAGTAGACCCAAATGGAAAATTCTTATCGCAGCTCGACGAAATTTGGTAGGAACATTCATATTGGCTTCAGAATCATACCGGAGACAGAATTTTTGTTGACACTCGTCTGGAAACTTTTCCTAATGACGAAATGTCCAAAAGTACTTTTAAATAGTGATAACAGAAGAAGTTATAAATTTAAAAGTAATAGTTTAGCACAATGTTAGCATAACCTGGCATAACTCATCACAACTCGCAGAATTTAATTTCCGGTCTCGGTTCAAAAGTTATAGTGATTCGAAAATTGTAATTCCTGAAAACTGATTTCTTTAGAGGGTTGTGCTGCGAAAACTAGCAATCCGGCACAACTTTAGAAAATTTAAAAATGCGAGGTTTTTCTCTCATTCCCAACTCCTTTAGCCCATTATTTTCAACCTCTTGCAACTTTGAATATTTTTTTGGTCGTTTTCTTATTGTGCTCGACTAGCACAACTCAGCACTGCTTGCAGAACTTCGATAAATGCGTTTTAAAAATAGTTATTTTTTATTTTGCATTTATGTTTAACATTTTTTATCTACCAAATGAAAAGAGATATCGAATTTTTTCCAACGGCACAACGTAGCACAAATTATAACCTACCTACCAAAAAAAATTGGGTTTAGTTTGACAAAAGTGGGGGGCTGGTATAATTTTGTTTTTATTTATTTTCTTAATTGTTATTGAAGTTATCGATATCGCGTTTACGGCACAATATTAGTACAACCTAGCACAACTTAGCACAATTAAAAAAACTGAAGAAAACGTAAAGTGGGGGGCTAACCTAAAAAAATCGTTTTTTTTTTTTCAATTTTTAACGTATTTTTTATATTACGGTATTTTAAAATTCTAGCACAATGTAGCACAAACCTAGCACAATTCAGCACAACTCTCAAAATATTTTAAATCTAAAAGTGGGGGGGCTAACTTCTTACAGGTGGTAAGATAACAGGAGAGAAAGGAGGAAGCGAGAGAGGGGGGGAGATAGTAGGAAAAGGAAAAAGGAGGAGGAAAAGTTAAAAAGGAGACTGTTATTTTGGAATATAGCAGGATTAGGAAATAAGGACAAAGAGTTTTGGAGTTACATAGGAGAATATGATTTCATTAGCATGAGCGAAACGTGGCTAGAAAAGGAGGGATAGGTAAAGATCAGGAATAAATTACCCAAAACGCACGAATGGGCATGTAGTGTGGCAAATAGACTAAAGAAAAAAGGACGGGGTAAATAGGGGGCATGGTAAAAGGAAGGATTGGGGGAATAGAGAGAGTAGGCTAATTGCTAAGGAAGAGGAAAGGGTTATGTTGGCGAATTTTATGTTTTCCGGGCGTAACTCCGGTTCGCCAATTGGCGTAAGATGCCGGGTCGACCCCGACAGGGATCCGACGTGCGGTTAGAATGAGACACTTGATTTGGGAGGAATGCACAAATATCATTTAATCGTCAGGTTAATACAAATGCTGGTTGACGCGCTCTCATTTGAGCACGACACTCGGCGCGCACGTGATTCGATGAGCGCTGGTCACGTGATACGAAAGTGTTCGTAGAGCGCGGAGGCGATGGCAATTAAGACGCGCAATGTAGCTTGCACGCGATGAACGCACTTGAGGCGTTATACTGCAGTCGCACTTGTTCGTAACACAAGACGCGAGAATGTTCACAAAAGTCGGCTCGATCACGATGATCGAGCGCACAATGGCGAGGCACGCAGGGTGACTTATACGCGAATGTTCACTGCTCGCGGAGGCGAGAGCGAATTGCAGCACGCACGAACGGCGCGATAATTAGCGGTGCTCTGACAGAGCAGTAAACTCGGATGCACGACGGTATTTTTGAGACCGCGTGAACCGGGGTACGTTAACGGAAGCACGACGGTATACGACCTCGTGAACCGGAGTACTTTTAGCGACTGACCGCGAACTCTCGTGTTTCGGGAGCTTTCCTTGCGCGACGCGTATCGACCAATCACCTGCGTTTCCGGGATCATGCGATCACGGCATGACAGGATCGATACGTGCCGCGAGAGACTTCGCGGTGAGGGTTGACGGGGGGAGCGGCGCGAAATCCCTTCGTTCGGAGGGCGACTGACGGATGGCGTTACCGGTACGGTATTGATCCGCGATCGCGAGAAAATTACGGAACATAACCGCCCGCCGCGAATAACAATTCGCAACAATTCAATGCCGCCCGCCGTGACGAATTGTTGATCTCGAGCCGCTTGCCATGCGGAGCACTGCGAGTGCTGAAACAACTTAAACTAGAATGATCAATTTACATAAGACATGATACATAGGAATATTTACAAGTATTTACAAAGTTTTATTGTCGTATAGGCATCGTGGAATGTCACTCCGGAGTGTTTATATCGACCGGCAAAAATGATAGCTTGACCACGGCCCGTTTGTACGTGGATCGCGCTGTTTTAACCGAGACGACTCGCGTGAGTCCGTCGTCGCCGGGGTGACACTCGACGATTCTTCCCAATTCCCATCTGCTGGGAGGAGCGAGAGGATTTTGCAGAAGTACTAAGCGTCCGACTCGAGCTAGATTCTGAATTTGACGCCACTTGGGGCGTTGCTGCAATGTATGCAGATAGTCATTTGACCAAAGCTTCCAAAAGCTGTCGCGCATCTGTGTAAGTAGCTGCCACCGAGTGAGACGCGTTTCCTTTTCCTCAAGCAACGAGGGGGTGGGAGCGCTTGTCAGCGCCGATCCTATCAAGAAATGACTCGGTGTCACTGAATTATAATCATCGAAATTGTCTGAACCGGGAGCGATCGGTCGCGAGTTCAAACACGCTTCGATTTTACATAGGAGCGTGCTTAGCTCCTCGAATGTCAGCGTGTGCGCCCCGATGACGCGTTTCATGTGAAACTTGACGCTGCGGACGCACGCTTCCCAAAGACCGCTGAAATGCGGCGCGGACGGAGGAATGAAGTTCCACCGAACGCCTTGGGTTGCTAGGCTACTTTGAAAATTCGAATCGCGAATGGCCTCACTCCATGTGACGGAGATTTCGCGTTGAGCGCCGTGGAAAGTCGTAGCGTTGTCCGAATACATATCACTGGGAACGCCGCGACGTGCACAAAATCGATCGAATGCAGCGATAAACGCGGGAGTCGTACAATCGCCAACCAACTCCAGATGAGTAGCTTTGACGGTCATGCAGACGAACACCGCGATGTACGCCTTTCTTGATGTGTGTCCTCGACCGGGAGTAGATCTGACCTGTATTGGTCCGGCATAATCTATCCCGCAGTGTAGGAACGCGCGAGGCGTCGACGTGACGCGACACGAGGGCAGGTCGCCCATTAACTCGTGCGCGGCTTTGGCGCTTTCACGAGCGCATCTGACACATTTATGGAGAACAGCTCGTATCGTTTGACGCGCGCGCAAGATCCAGTAGTGTTCACGAAGCAGGTGCAACGTGAATTGCGGCCCAGCGTGGAGGGCACGGATATGAGTTTCGCGTATTAGCGCGGTAACTAACGGGTGTGCAGCGAGCACGACCGGGTGTTTCTTGTCGTCCGGAAACGCAGAATTGCGGAGTCGGCCTCCGACGCGAATAAGTCCGTTTTTATCGAGAAACGGGTTTAACGGTAGCAGTTTACTGCTGTTCGAAATTCAATTTAATGACTCTAATTGAGCGTATTCCACGGGGAATAACATTTGTTGCACTTTCTTGAGCCAGAATTCGCGCGCGAGATTAATTTCTTCCGGAAGAAGTAATATCGACGCGGGTTTTGCGGTCGCATTGACGGAATTTGAGCAACTCATTTCGCGAGCGCGGCGAGCGAATCGCATTACATAAGCGGTGACGCGCACCAGCTTGTTCCACGAGGAGAATTTGTCTCCGAGCTCCCATCGTTGGCAAGGGTGCACCAGGTGCACGGAAACGTGCGCTCGCTCTTCCGGTAGCGATTCTTGCAAATTTGATTGAGGCTCGGAGGGCCATTGATCTGCCGATAATTTGAGCCAGTCAGGCCCTGTCCACCATAGAGATTGCTGAATCAGATTTTCCGGTTTGACGCCCCGCGAAACGAGATCGGCAGGGTTTTGCTGTGATGGCACGTGATGCCATTCGACGTTTGGCAGGAGGGTCTGAACCTCATGCACCCGATTCGCGACGAACATTTTTCCAACGTGAGGGTGGTTGCGAGAGCCAGGCTTTAGTGACCTTTGAATCTGTCCAACAATGGTAGATCTGAATAGTAATCGTGAGCGCGGATCGCACGGCGGCGATAGACCGCGCGAGCAGAACGGCGGCGAGCAACTCTAAGCGAGGAATACTCATGGGCTTGAGCGGTGCTACTTTCGACTTCGATAGAAGTAGCGTAATCTCGACTGTTCCGTCAAGATGCGTAACTTTTAAATAAACAACCGCTCCGTATGCGGAGGCGGAGGCGTCGGCAAACCCATGAATCTCCGCGGTGAGTGTATCGGAACCGTAACCGGTCCAACGCGGAATGACGATTTGTCGCAGTATAGGTAATCGAGTATAGTAATCTCTCCACTTACGGAGAAGATCATCAGGGATTACATCGTCCCATTTACAGCGAAGAAGCCAGAGCTGCTGCATCATGATTTTTGCGGTAATGACCACTGGGGCCATCCACCCAAGAGGATCAAAAATTCGAGCGATTGTCGAAAGAATTGAGCGCTTCGTGTCGGGAACCGACTCTGCAAGCGTGACGTCAAATTGAAAGACGTCCGTGTGAGGATGCCACTTGATACCCAGTATCTTGAGACGCTCGTCAGATTCGAGCGTTTTTGCGGAAGCAAGGCCATGATCCTGCGGATCGATGCCTTCGAGCAATACGGGATTGTTACTCGCCCATTTTCGGAGGTGAAATCCTGCTCGTTTCAAGAGAGAAATCAGTTGATCTCGCGTCTGAAGCGCGAGCGGTATGTCATCGGCGCCAAACACAGCGTCGTCGACGTACGTGTGAAGCCGTAATACCGGAACTGCCAAAGGGAAATCAGCGCCTTCGTCTTCGGCAACTTGCTCGACCACGCGAAGAGCGACGTTTGGCGCGTTTGCATTACCGTAAGTGACGGTGAGCAATAAATATGCTATTAAGGGCCCGTTTGGCGCGGGTCGCCATAAGATCCTTTGATAATTTACATCGCTTTTGTGGACAAGAATCTGGCGATACATTTTGGCGATGTCGGCGGTGAAGACGAACCGAAATTGACGCCATCGCAAAAGAATGAAAGATAATTCGGGTTGTAATTTACGGCCGATCATTAGATGGTCGTTCAACGAGAGACCATTGGAGGTGGGTTGAGAGGCGTTGAAGACGACGCGCAAACGAGTTGTTGCGCTATGCTCGCGGACAACTGCATGATGCGGTATATACACTACTTGACCATCAGGGGGGTTATCGAGAGGTGCCTTGGTCATGTGGCCAAGACATTCATATTCCGCCAAGAAGTCGTGGTATTCCTTCGCAAGGTCGGGATTCGACCTTAACCGTGACTCGAGACGCGAATACAACGCGATTGCAGACTTTTTTGAGTCGCCAATGTCGATAGGGGGCCCCGATTTGAACGGCAGCCGCACTATATATTGCCCGTTGGGGGCACGAGAATGTGTAGACACGAAGTGTTCTTCGCATTGACTCTCTTCCGGTGAGAGATGAGTTTGCTGAGGAAGTTCTTCGACCTCCCAGAACCGTTTCAGCTGATCGGAGATTTCCGACAACACCGTGCAGTGGTGCGTTTGAATGCGAGTCGGCCGTGACTGCGACGGCATAGGCATTGGTCCAGACAGGAACCATCCAAAAATCGATTTTTGAGCGACGGGCTCATGAGGGGCGCGATTACGGACCTCCGGCAGTAAAATCGCGCCATACAAATCAGCACCGATAATGACGTCAATCGGCGCCGCGCTAGTCGGATCGTTATCAGCTAGCGTAAGTTCGCGAATGTACGACAGTTTCGTTATATCCGGAACGCGTTGCGGAATGTAAGTCGTGAGCGACTTGAGAACAAGAGCGGAAACGGAGGGCGCCGGGCCCGTGCCGTCACGCGCTGACACATGAACTTTAGCTGCGCTGCGTGCGGTGGCAGCGGTCTCGCCGATCCCAGTGATAGATACGGAGACGCGCGTACGCGGGAGACGCAGTCGCTGAGCTAAACGTTCGGTGATCAAAGTAGTGACCGAACCTTGATCCAATAACGCGCGGACTATACTATGTCGACCGTTGCGCCCGCTCACCTTGATCCAGGCCGTAGCTAATAAAATATTTGATTTTGAAAAGCTAGTGTGAGATAATAAATGCGAAGTTACTTCGTCAGTTGAGTCTGTTTTCGTTTCTGTAGATGAAGGTGAGCTCTCACTTGTCGAACTATTATTATTTACATCGGTCGTGTGAAGCAACGTATGGTGCTTCTGCTGACACTGACGGCACGTGTTTTTGCTTGAACACGCATCGCGAGTGTGCCGTGTACTCAAGCAATTGTAGCAACAATGATATTTCTTCGCGAGATCACGCCGTTGAGCGACGCTCTTATTGTGAAAGTCCGGACACGCGGACAAGAAGTGCGTCTTTTGACACATGGGACATTTGGTCGAACTTGCGTTCGCTGCGTGACTCTGAACAGAGGAATTTTGTTTATTGCCCTTGACTTGAGACGAAGCCAGGAGAACATTCTCGAGCGCACGTATTCGTGATAGAAGAAATTTATCAAGTCGATCGTATGTAGGATACTCTGACGTATCGCCAAGTTGCAATTCCCAGGCCTTTCGTGTGAATTTATCCAGCCTTTGAACGAGCAAATAAACCAAAATGTCGTCCCATGCATCAACAGACCGACCGAGGTTTTTTAATGACTGTATTGCTATGTTCGCTTTATTGCGCAACGCGGTGAGAGCCACTGCGGAATCAGAAGTCGCTTGGGGAAGCGTGTGCAGAGCGTGGATGTGATCATGTACTAAGCGGCGGCGATTATCATATCGCGTTATTAGCAAACTCCAAGCTATCTTAAAATTCGCGTCAGTTAATGCCATATTGCGTATGGCATCGCTGGCTTCACCCTTCACGCAAGAGTGCAGATACTGCAAGCGATTAACATCTAACAATTCGCGATTATCAATGATTAAGGCTGTAAATTGATCTCGAAACGCTTCCCACTCGCGAAACTCCCCCGAGAATTTAGGAAGACTTATACGCGGCAGGTGCGAAAGAGAAAACGCGGACTGATCCGTGCGCATCGTCGATGCGGCAAATGACTGGTTGTGACTCACGACTGGCTCCAACTCCTCCAGGCTCTCCGACATGTAGTCCAAGGCTGCTTGGTAGGCGTTGTGCGTAGTCTCGAAGTGATTGTCCTTGAAGTAGGACAGCGATGCTCGCAGGTCCTCAGGGATGGTCTTGGCTACAGCGGCGTGTCCGCTGACGAACTGATTCCATGTCTCCTTGAGAGCGGAGATCCTCGAACGAACCTTTGCTGGCGTTAGGTTGCTTCGCCCGAGCTTCTTGAAATTCTCAAGACAACGCTCGATCACTCTTTGGAGTTGCGGTTGACCGCCCAATTGCTCTGCCATTTCGCACCAGCTGGTTTGACTCGTCCTCAACAAGCACGCCGATCCGGCTCGAAGGACCAGAAATTATGTTGGCGAATTTTATGTTTTCCGGGCGTAACTCCGGTTCGCCAATTGGCGTAAGATGCCGGGTCGACCCCGACAGGGATCCGACGTGCGGTTAGAATGAGACACTTGATTTGGGAGGAATGCACAAATATCATTTAATCGTCAGGTTAATACAAATGCTGGTTGACGCGCTCTCATTTGAGCACGACACTCGGCGCGCATGTGATTTGATGAGCGCTGGTCACGTGATACGAAAGTGTTCGTAGAGCGCGGAGGCGATGGCAATTAAGACGCGCAATGTAGCTTGCACGCGATGAACGCACTTGAGGCGTTATACTGCAGTCGCACTTGTTCGTAACACAAGACGCGAGAATGTTCACAAAAGTCGGCTCGATCACGATGATCGAGCGCACAATGGCGAGGCACGCAGGGTGACTTATACGCGAATGTTCACTGCTCGCGGAGGCGAGAGCGAATTGCAGCACGCACGAACGGCGCGATAATTAGCGGTGCTCTGATAGAGCAGTAAACTCGGATGCACGACGGTATTTTTGAGACCGCGTGAACCGGGGTACGTTAACGGAAGCACGACGGTATACGACCTCGTGAACCGGAGTACTTTTAGCGACTGACCGCGAACTCTCGTGTTTCGGGAGCTTTCCTTTGCGCGACGCGTATCGACCAATCACCTGCGTTTCCGGGATCATGCGATCACGGCATGACAGGATCGATACGTGCCGCGAGAGACTTCGCGGTGAGGGTTGACGGGGGGAGCGGCGCGAAATCCCTTCGTTCGGAGGGCGACTGACGGATGGCGTTACCGGTACGGTATTGATCCGCGATCGCGAGAAAATTACGGAACAGGTTACAATGTCGGAAATAAAAGGAGAGAAAGGAGATATAGCAACATGTTCAAGATTTGGTAAAGTTAGAAAAGCTAATGGAAGGAAAGGAAATAGAAGATATAGTAATATATAGGAGGAGATTTTAATTTAAGAATAAGGAATTTAGGGAGTATTTAGATATGGAGGGAGCGGACATAGAAATAGAAAGCAAAGATAAAGTAGTGAGTAACGGAGGAAAAAACTTTGTAGAATGGGTTCAGAGGAAGGGATGGTATATTCTGAATGGGACAATGGAAGGTGACTGGGAAGGGGAATTTACATACATAGGAGCAAGAGGTAGTACGGTCATACATTATGTAATTGTAAACGAAAAAGCGAGCGAAAAAACGGTACGATTTAAAGTAGGCGACAAACTGAACTCAGACCATATGCCGGTGGAAATGAAAGAAAAAGAATGGCAGGAGGAGGATGAAGTAGAAAAGGGAAAGAAGAAAGAAGAGGAGAGGTAGATCATCACGTGGGATAAGAAGTCCGTACAAAGATACAAGGAGACAACGGAGGAAATAAGGGAACAAGAAAACCAAGAGGAAGGAACGGTAAAGAAAAGTGATCGAGGATCAAGGAAATTATCCAGGGAGCAATGATTAAGAAGAAGGTAAAGTTTAAGAAAAAAGGGCTAGGTTATAAAGATTGGTGGGGCAAAAGCTGCACAAGAAAGAAAAGGGAGGCACAAAGAGTGTACAGGAGATGGAGGAAAGAAAAAATGAAGAAAGAAAAGAATATGGAGGAAAGAAGGAAGATGAAAGAATGGATGCTGAAAAAACAAAAGGAAAGAAGAGAAGAGGAGAAGGCAGAGTTAAAGGGAATGAAGAGAGAGACAGACGTTTGGAAATTTATAAATAGGAAGAGAAAGAAAAAAATATGGAAAGAGAATGACATAGGTGAAGAGGAATGGAGAGCGCATTTTATGGAATTGCTAGGAGGAGAAAAAGAGAAAGAAAGAAGAGATGGGGAGAAGAAGAGGGAATCAAGGAATGAAGGAGAGGAAGAACTGGAGATAGGAAAAGAAGAAATCAGGAGAGCAGTAAAGAAAATGAAGTTGAAGAAGGCGGCAGGAATAGATGGAATCCTCATGGAGGCGTGGAAGTATGCAGGGAAAGATCTGTGGAGGAAACTGGTGGTGTTGATGAAACAAGTTTGGAAAGAAGGTACGAGAGGACTGGAAGAAAAGTGTAATTGTACACGGGAAGCTACAGAAGCATATCGTTGATGTGTACGCATAGATACTAAGAAGTAGGCTAGAGGCACAGGTGGAAGGAGAAGAAATGTTACCTGAAAGTCAGACGGGTTTTAGGAAAGGAAAATCAACGACGGATAATGTTTTTGTACTAAATCATTTGGCACAAAGAAGAAAGGGAAATAGAAAAGGTATACGCCTTGTTCGCAGACCTGAAGGCAGCTTTTGATAAGGTGGATAGAAACAGATTATGGAATATCATGAGGGAAAAAGGAACATAAGAAACACTGATAGGAAGACTGGAGAGAATATACAAGGAGACAAAGGTGGTGGTGAGGACTAATCAGGGACATACGAAAGAGTTCAGGACAACAAGGGGAGTAAGGCAGGGTTGTGTGCTGAGTCAACTTCTGTATGATATATACTGCGGAATGAGACGAAGTAATTCGGAAAAGAGGTATAGAAGGAATAGAAATAAAGAAAATAAGATATATGGAGTCTAACGTATGCAGATGATATAGTGTTAATTGCGAAAAATAGGGATGCTCTATTGGATATGATGGTCACATTTAGGAGATTCTTGAAAGATAGGAAGTTGGAGTTGAGCGCGGATAAGACAAAGATAATGGTGTTTAATAAAAAAGAAAGAGAGGGTAAGGAAATATGGAAATGGGAAGACAAAGAGGTGCGGGTATTTAAGCACTTAGGGTTGTAACAATGCGCCCCGAAACGCATCGTACCCAGCGAACATCAGCCGGATGCCACGCCGATTCACCCCGGCGCTCGCGATCGCCGTCGCCGATACCCCCGCCGCCACCTGACGGCGCCGAGGGGTATATATACCCGCGTCTTTTTGACGATGATTAGATTCCGCCGTGAGCTAGCAACCGATCCGACCGATTCCCCGCTGCTCTCGGATTCCGAAATCCTAAAACCAAATCAACGCCCTGAAATAGAGAGACGCTCTCTGGCTCCGTCGAGTGATGTTTCTCGAAGGCCGATTCAATCCCGTTCTCGTATTATCGTCACGACACAGTCTAGAGAGTTGCTCTCTAGACTTGCTGAAGGTCTCAGCCGCCCAATAAAACATCTCCGTCCAGCTTTACCACCGCAAACCAGTGTAGAGAGTCGCTCCCTACATTCGCTGAGGGTCTTAGCCGCACGATCCGTCGCTCCGTCGCTCGGTAACCACCGCGAACCAGGGTAGAGACTATGTGTGCGGTGTGTATTAGCCTAGGGAAATACGAAAATCATCGCTTGGGTTCGGTCCAATGCGGAATGAATCGTAACCCGGTGAGAACTAAAGCTCCTTCTACTAGGAGAATGGTGACGCCGCCGCGCCGGTACGGAGGGCCCGGCCATCCACCCCTATGGATTTTGATGACCCGGGTCCTCCAATGTAACATGAATAGGTGCTACTGGACGCAAGACCTGGCACTGCAGTGCATGACTGAGCTGGAGACAGGTTTGTTTATGGTGACAGAGCCCGCCAGCGTGTCACAAACTTTTGATTTGCTAGCAGTAATAAGTTGGCAGCGATCAATTGAGCACGAATAGGTTTTTGTGTGTTTGTACTCCGTTTAAACGCGGTACTAATTATGCGGTGGTATTGTGTGGTGACATTTTGTATGTGTCTTGCTACATATCTTCTAATGTAGACAGGAACTCTCGTACTTGATTTTTTGAACGAGCTCAGAGTCTTAGTTGTTTCCGCGGGGAGTCCCATAATGATCTGTGGCGACTTCAACGGTCACTCGGTCAGTTGGGGTTCTCCCTCCACGAACTAGAAGTGCCGAACACTTGAGAGATGGGCCGCGGGGTTCGACTTGCGTCTAGTCAACTCGGGCAGCCTGCCCACGTGCGTCTGCCAGCAAGGGGAATCGATAGTCGACCTCACTTGGGTCTCTTCGGGGTTGACCGGTCGTGTTTGAGATGGAAGGTACTCGATGGTTTCGAGACTTTGTCCGACTACCAATACATTAGTTTCGATGTTGGTGGAGTGGGTGCGGTTTCGATAGGTGAAAGACCAACACAATCTGGATGGAACATCAAAAACATGGACGAAGAATTGTTCAAGTTGTGTTTCGAATGAAGGTGTTGGCTCGATCCTACGGTAATGGAGCCGGCATCTGCTGAGGAAGCAAATCTATGAGTTCGCCGCGTAATGAAAAATGCGTGTGACGCCGCTGTGCCGCGCATCAGGGTTCGAGCTACGAAGCGACCTATTTATTTGTGGTCCGACGATATCGCCGAGTTGAAGACGATATGTATGCGGGAGAAGAGATCTTTGACTCGTGCTACGAGAAGGAGGACGAGTTCCCCGGAGTTGATTGAGGACCTACATAGGCCTCTTATAGGCTCGCTCGCAGTAATCTCAGGAGGGCCATTGAAAGGGCCAAATCCTCTTCTTGGCAGGAGTTGCTGGAGCATCGAGACCGATCCGTGGGGGCTTCCCTACAAATTCGTTCTCAAGCGTCTGAGGAGGTCGTCGCCGTCTCTCACAGAGACTCTAGATAACGAGATCTTGGAGAGGCTGCTGGACTCTTTATTTCCGCCGGGTAGAGAGCTAGTAGAGGAGGATTGGTCTGGTATCGTCTGGAATGAGGATTTTAGTGTGGCGCCTGATGAGATACACCGGGCCATTTAAGAAAAAGATAAGCCGAATACGGCTCCTGGCCCGGACGGGTTTAAAGCCGCTTTGTAAAAAAGGGTCCTCTCCTGTATGGTAGGAAGGTTAGCGGCCTGTTTTAATGTGTGCCTCAAAAGTGGTATCTTTCCTACGATATGGAAGGTTGCCGGTCTTGCGCTGATTCCAAAGGATGAACAGATCTCTGCTGGACTCCTTCCCAGCGTGAGGCCAATATGCCTGCTCGACGATGTGAGTAAAGTTATGGAGCGAATTATCGCTAACAGACTCCTAGAGTGGATGGCGGAACACCCTATTGCTGAGTGTTCTGATAATTAATTTGGCTTTAGGAAGAGGCGATCCATGTCGGATGCACTCTTACGACTTAAGAAGTTTATGCAGGAAGTGGTAGCAGATAGAAAAGTTGCTATGGGTGTAATTTTGGACATGAAAAACGCTTTCAACTCCATCCCATGGCGGTTGATCAAGCGAGTTCTGAAGAGAAAAGATTTTCCGGACTACCTGCGTAAGATTGTCGCGGACTATTTGCGTCCAGATATAGGTATCTCATTAAGGATGGCAGTGTTCGACGTAGAAGGGTCAGAGCGGGCGTCCCGCAAGGCTCTGTCTTAGGTCTATTGTTGTGGAACATTACGTTCGATAGTATTCTACGAATAATAGTGTTACCGGGATGCATTATAATATGCTATGCCGACGACACGCTGATTGTAATTACGGCTAAAGATCGTGATCACCTGATCTTTAAAGCCAACGAGATAGTGAAGGAGGTTATTCGTAGAATTAGAGAGCTTAGACTGGAAATCTCTGAAAATAAGACAGATGCAGTGGCCCTTGGCTTCCGTTTTGGCCAAAATAACGCCCCAGTGATCCGGATTGGCCGGTCGAACATAGTCGTTCAGAACATAAAGTACCTGGACGTTATGGTCGATAGTCGTTGGCGGTTTAATTTTCACTTCGAGTATGCGGCAAAAAAGGCGGAGAAGATTATGAGTGTTTTGGATCGTCTTATGCCCAACCTTAAAGAACCGAATGAAAAGAAAAGGCGATTGTATTATAATGTAGTCTTATCTGTGTTGCTTTACGGAGCCCCCGTATGGGGCGAAGAACTTGCGGCGTCTTGTAAGACGCAACGGGCGTATCGACGCATACAGCGCACTGCGGCGCATAGAGTCGGCGTATAGGACAGTGTTCTACGATGCGGCCTTGTTGGCGAGCGTACCACCTGTTGATATTCTTGCGTTAGAGCGTAGAAATACATTTGTTCGGATCCGGGATCTCAGGGATCGCGGCGAGTTGTCCCTGGATGCGATTAAGGAGGTTAGAGACAATAAGAGCGTTCAAACGATGCAGAGTTGGGCTGAGCGGCTTGAGGATGATCGTCTCTATAGAGCTAGGACGTTACAGGCAATTTCACTTACCCTAGACCTATAGTTGGGCAGACTGTATGAAGGACTCACGTACCGAATGACGCAGTTGCTTACCGGACACGGCTGCTTTGGGACATACTTGCGGAAGATTGAGCGGGCCAACACAAATGTGTGCGAACATTGTCACCTGGATCTGGACTCTTCCGAGCACACCGTCCAGGAATGTCCGGCTTGGGTGGTTAAAAGGCAGGATCTCATTTTGGTAATTGGCGGTGATTTATCCTTCGTGGCGATTGCTCGAACCATCTCGAGATCAGAGGAAGCATGGAGGGCGTTCTCTAACTTCGCGGAGCGTGTCATGCGCACGAGGGAAGAGGAGGAGCGACAACAACAGGTTTTGGCGGCGGCTTCTCCGATTGGGGACGAGGATCCTGGCGTATGAGTGCGCATCACTGTGTTCTAGGTTGACTTACGAATCAGCCAGGATTGGGCAATTCCAAAGAATTGTCCATAATTTCTTGGGCGCGCGCGCGTGTATTGGATTGTACGATTCGGGTACACAAATGCAGCGGCCGGTCTGGCGGAAAGGTCCCGCTATAGTCGGAGAAAGCAGTCCGACATGTCTATGCTTGCATAGCATGCCGGGCCTGCTGGAGGCGGTCGGTTCACTTTCGTCAGGCTTGGTCTTGGGTGCATCGGGCATCTTCTCGTTTCTTCGTAATCTCACGATTTTTAAGAGGGTGGCCGATGCAAGAGTGGGTGCTCCGCCGACATTGCAGCGGGAGCGTACTGCGGCTTGCCCTATCGGTGCATCCGTGGCGGAGCTTGCGGGGAACGTCATCCGCTGGTGTTTCTCAGGCGGTCGGCTGATTCATGTGGATCGGTCGACTAGCTGCGGATGTGCTGGCACGGGCGTACCGTTTGTTTTCTCGCGGTTCGAGCGGGGTTAATGTGGATTATGTGGGAAGGGCGTGGACGCGCACGATTGCTGCAGATCCGGTGCAATGCGAAAGAGGCTCTCGGACCTGTGGCCTAGACCTTGGGTGGCTGCACGGGGGTGTTTTTTAGTCGGTGCAAGCCCGGCATTGTACATAGCGGCATTGTACACCGCATTGTACACAGCGTTTCCGTCTCGAAATCCGCGTATTATTTTGCTACACACCGTTTCGTGTCGAAATCCGCGTATTATCTCGCTGTATACCGTTTCGTCTCGAACATCCGCGTATTCTATCTCTACCTATGTATTACACCGAAATTTTCACATTATAATAAACTGTTATTGTATCTATATATTACACCGAAATTTTCACATTATAATAAACTGTTATTGTAAACTCTTTCTAAAAACCGAATCTTGTATCTTCCTCCACGCCTACTCCGAACCCTGACCAGCCGCGAGCTAGATCCGCGCTTCGGAAGTTAAGTTATTTTAAGGTTCACGTTTAATAAGAGGCAATTATAAAAAAACACATAAAGGAATTAAGCAAGAAAGGAAGGATGGCAGCTAGGAAAGTGTGGGGTTTAGGAGAAAGAATTTGTAGGGATGATTTTGTGTCAAAAGATGGATGGTTTTTAAGTATTTGGTACAAAGTGTAATGGCGTACGGGGTGGAGATATGGGGTTGAGAAGAGAAAGTAGAGCTAGAGAAGGTAATGATGGATTACGTAAGATGGATATTTAGCTTAGATTTTTGTACACTGAGGTACGTAATTATGAGGGAATTAGGGATGGAAAAACTATGTGTTGGATGGAGAATTAGGGCAATGAGATTCGAGGAAAGAACAAGAAATGGGGCGGGAGGGAATATTATGAGTGTTGGTTAGAAGAAGAGGATGGCAAATGGTAGGACAGGTACGGGATAGAAAGGGAGAGATATTCTAATAAAAATGGGTGGGAGTTAGAAGTAGTAGAGAGGATAAGAATGGAGAAAGAAAACTTGGAGGAAAAATTGATACAGAAGGAAAGAGAAAGACAGAGGCAATGGGAGGAGGATAGGATTGAGAAAGCGAAATATAATAGGAAATATAAGGAAATTCAGGTGAAAGGTGGCGTGAAGTATTTGATGAAGATAGATAAGGAACGGATAGGGGATGATGTAAGGGCTCTGATAAAATTAAGATGTGGAAATATGGAAGAAAAAAATAAGTACTGGTTAGGAGATGGAGAGAAAAATTGTATAATGTGCGGAGAAGGAAAAGATTGTATGGAACACTACGTGGAAAATTGTAAAAAGACAAGCAGATGGTTTGTACTTTGTAGAATTAGGTAGAGATGGAGGAGAGAGATGGAAAAGAATATAGAATGATGAATTGGATATAGATAAAGAGAGGATATTGAGGAAGGTGTGGAAAGAAAGGGAAAAGGAGGTGAAGAAGAAGAAGGAAGAAAAAGTTAATAGGAATAGGGAAGAGGAAGTAGAGGAGATATGTTGAGTAGGAGATAGACAATGTCGCATAAAAAGTACAAAAATACAGTGATAGCTAATGGCGTCTAGTCATAAATAGATGTAAGATGTGGATGGTTGAGTGAGGTTAAGGAGGAAGGAAAAAATGTAAAACAAGTCCCTTCTTAGCTGTAAATGCTGAAGTAAATAAATTCTATATAGATACAATTTCAGTGTACTTTGACCTATCTTTATTGAGTTCATTTTATAACTGTAAGAAGCTTGATGTTTTTTAATGAAATCGACTCCTAATATCCCGTCATATTCGATAGAGAAATCGTCTTTGACCACATACATCGTGTGCGTAATTTTTCGTTCTTTTAAATCAATAGTGGCTCTAATCTTTTCAATTGTATGAGCTTTATATCCTGTTACTCTTATGACAGTCATTTTATCTTTTTTTATTAATGTTTCGCCTTTTAAATACTTTATTTTAATTATTGATATGCCCGCTCCTATATCGAACAGCAAATTTATCTTTTCACGTTTTGCTTTTCGCATGGACAGAGTGATTAAGTCCAGCTCTGCATGCATTCGCGGCTTAGTCGTCATGTGTGAAACCTGATACTCGATAGCAGGTCGACGCTGCTTTGTTTGATCCTTGTCTTCCTCATCGCTACTCGGCGTGGAATTAAAATTCTTTTTTCTTGAACCATTAGTTTTTTGATTGTGATTTTTATTTTGTCCTTGGAAATTATTGTTTTTCTTTATACTTTTCGTGATTTAATCTTTCTTTATTTGGTCGTCCGTTTAATAGCCAACATTCCTCGCGTGTATGTCCTGCTTTCTTACAATATTTGCAGAATTTATCTACCGTATTCACGCAGAATGTCCTATTTTTGCAAGGAAAATCGGTTAGCGTATCTGCTCGTGCGACATTCTCACCCGTGATGTCCGTATTCTCCGCATTTTTGGCATTGAATTATTGTTGTCACGTGGTTGCGGCGAGTACGCATAAGTATTTTTAGAACGCGGCGGGTTCGCTCGGTCTGTTTTCTTTTTCTTTCACGCTCGCTCCTGCAATCGCTTCTTGCAAGGTCACAAAGTACTGTGCTCGGATGAGTAACTTGATCTCGTCACGTAATCCTAATTGGAAGTTCTGTAATGCCTGTTGTTGAATTGTTTCTAATATCGTTCGCTTGCTTTCTATCGTGTGATTTCGTCCTTCTATCACGGAGTCATACAATTCCATGGCCAATTTATTGGCTCTTAATCCGAATGCTCTTGCGCTTTCTCCGGCTTTTTGCTTTAATGTATTAAACTCTTTGTTGTAAATGCGTCATGCTTTTTCGGCTAAAATAATAAACTGTGAACTTGTAACTTTTTCTTTAATTGTACGAAATCTCGGATCTCTCGCGTTTGAAGATCTATCATTGCTCTTTCTTTTAACTTGGTACATAGCACGGCTTCTAATAATGTTCCTTCTTCAATGGGGTTGATATTTTTTATCGCGTATAACGCGATAAAAGAACGTGTTCAAAAATTCTTGTAATCTACTCGAGGTTCTGTCGAACTCAGGTATCATATCTCAGACTTCTTTTAAACGTAGATATCCGATAGCGCGTTCCGCCTGATTCCGGATATCGTACGATATCCGTACGTGACATCAAACGGGAGGTTGCTATGCTCGCGTCTCGGTTGAAATTCGCGGCGATCGGGCGGATTCGCCGTTTCTAATTGATTTACGCGATCTTGTAAGTTGCGGATTCCACGTAATATTTCGTTATGGATGGAATCTCTATCGTCTGGCTGTAATCCTGCCTGTTCTGGCATTCGGTTACGATTATTCGCCGGAGTTCTCTGTTGAGATAATACTCTAAGACAGTTTATTTCTTCGTCTATTTCCTCGGATACCGGTATATCTCCGTTATTCGTTTCGCACTTGTTATTCGGTTGTGCTTCCGCCATTTCTATTAGATTAACGTTTCGTGTCGCCGAATAGTATTCTTGTGGATCGAATACGCTGCTATCGTACGACGTTATAACAACCTGCCGTTTTTAAGAAATCGAACGCGGACTAGCTCGCCGGATTAGGAGTTCGATAAGTAGACCCAGAAACAGTAATCAGTATTTGATTCACACATACACACAGTTTATTTAATATTCGCAATAATAATAATTAATACTTGCAATGATACAATAAATGATATGCAGGGTTAATCCAGCGGTTTATATGGACGCATACGTGTAAGCGGAACGCGAGATATTTATAACGGGTTATGCATACGGCGCGGTATTACAGTGATCTTTAAACGGAACGCGATATTTACAACGGGTTAATGCATATGGCGCGGTACTGCAGTGATCGTTAGACGGAAACGAAACGCGATGCTTACAGGAGCTTACGCGGACGCACACGGAGCGATATTACAGTACTTTATACTGGATCGCGAGCACATACGTATAAATGGAACGCGATATTTTATGACGGTTTATGCGGATGCATCCGGCGCGGTCTTACAGTGACCTTTTAAACAAAACGAAACGCGATATTTACAGCGGACTATCCAAAAGCATACGGCGCGGTATTACAGCGGTCTTTAAGAACGCGAGCCGCGATTGTAAGACTGGAAAGGAAGGAACGGTCGGTCAGGATAAAGCTGGCTGGCCGGTCGGTTCGGGAATTCCGGAGCTTGGGTAACAAGAGTGCTTGTCACGAGGCCGAGTGTCCTCGACCCCGTTTGGCCGTCGCAACCGAGAATTAAGACGTGTTGGAGTTCGGGTGACTACCAAGACCTCTTGGACGAGGCACAGAGCACTGTACCCCGTTGTCGTGTCGCCCTAGGAAGTCGGGAAAGGTATTCTTCTCTCGGGATCAGCGGAGCTGATGCTGGTCTCGAACAGAAGTGAAGTTTTCTGCCGCGACACCGATATTTTTTACCTCCCCGGAGCGATAGTTACGGTAGGGGTAGCCGATCTTCGTGCGAGCCGCGCGCCGGTCGAAGCGATGCGGAATTACGCGCTCTCGCATTCGGCGAAGATCGGCTCCCGTCGGCGCTTGTCGGACCTCCGAGGTGATATCGGTGCCGCGAGCCGCTAATGCTCGCGCACACGATAATTACGACGAGATTAAAAAAAAGGTGGGCGCACCGCGCCATGTCCTCGCCCGACGGATGGTCGGTCGGGCGGCATCCAGCGGGTGTTAACCAGGAGACGATGCATTTTAGGAGGTTTTTCTGAGTAATTCTACGTAAGAAAAAAGTGGAGGACGTTATTAGTTTAAAAGATACAACAATTATTTATTGAATTTGACATTAAAGTTTGTATATGCTGTAATAATGTTATTTTTTTCAGTACTAAAGGAATAATTTGCTGATATGTGTGTAGACCTTACATGTGTTCGGGGGAGGGGCGGTAACCCCGCAAGCAGGTGTGGGTGGGGATGGATCTCGGTTCGCGTGAAAAGTCATGGATATTTTGTCAACGATCGAATTAATCGATTTTGCACAATTCGTTAGAAGATTTTACCATGCAATTACACCAATTTCTCAACCTTGTTAACGGTAACAATAAGTTGGTCAATTTGATTGCTGACAAAATATCCATGATTTTTCACGCGAACCGACGTCTACCCTCACCCACCCCTGCTTGCGGGAGAGGGGCAGTAGCACATATCAGCAAATTACTTCTCTTAGAACTAATGTGACTTTATAATACCTAAAAAAAGTATTAAAATTGTGAAACTTCAATTTGCTATTTCTTTTGAACCAATGCCGTTCTCCACTTTTTTCTTGCGTGGAATTACTCTGAAAGACCCCTCCTACAACATATTTAAGTGGCGATAAAATTGGTGTAACCTGTTATACATATTTACCTATTTTTCATTACTCTTAAATAAAAATGTTCACAACCGTTGAATTTTCATGGTAAAAATACACATTAAGTTAGCCACCTTCGATGACTTTGACCTGGACATATATTATAGAAGTCACCCTCCTGAGTAACCTTCAGAAGGTCTTAGTCGTCGCTCGTTGCTTATTTAAAAGTTATGCACAAAAAAGTTTGAGAAATTTACAAGTTTGTGTCAGTGCTAAGGGAAGTAATTTGTTGATATGTGTGCATAGACAGTACACATGTAGACAGGGATGGGTAGGGATGAACTTCGCTTTGCGTGGATGGTTCTCTGGACAGCATTGTACTTTCCAAGCAAAGGAAGATCCACCTTACTCCACCTCATCCTTACTTATGGAGCGAAACGAGGTCTATCATTGTATGGTTTGATTTTCAACTTTCCACGCTAACCGAGGTCCACCTCCACCCACCTCTGCTTGTGGGGGAGGGGCGGTAGCCCCTTCCCCGCCTACATGTGTATATATTGTCTATGCACACATATCAGCAAATTACTTCCCTTAGCACTGACACACACTTGTAAATTTCTCAAACTTTTTTTGTTCATAACATTTAAATAAGCAACAAGCGATGGCTAAGATCTTCTGAAGATCAGTCAGGAGGGCGACTTCTATAATATATGTCAAGGTCAAGGTCATCGGAGATGGCTAACTTAATGTGTATTTTTACCTTCGTGACCAATCTTTAAATTTGAAAAAAAAAAGAAATTTCAATGTAATGGAAATAAATAATTGGAATACTAGTATGCTAAGAAGACACCTACCTATCATAATCCACTAATGGAAATGAATAATTATTGAAAATGTTTGATTTTTTGTGTGTTATTAAAAAAGAAAAAGAATTATACTTATTATATTTTTTACCTTTAAAAAATATTGTTAAATTTTCCTCTATTAACTTCGCGTAATATGACGCCGTCTAAAAATCAGAAACGTAAATCAAGAATAAATTGATAATTTATAAACTTACCACATTCCACTTTTATTTCTATATTTTAATCTTATTTTTTTATTAGTAAGTAGCAAAATTATAATTATGAAAAAAAAAGGTTAAAAATCCCTTTGAACTTTCCTCTAATCAACCTCGTTCGTCACATTATCGTTCGACACACTGCCGCAAAATTGCGCAAAACTCACTGCAGTCTCGATCGCCAGTATCGACCATCAATCAAACACGCGGAAAAGTGTACACGCAACAGTACGCGCAATATATTCGACTTCAAAAATGCCCACTTTTCGGTCAAAATGGATTTTCGGTAAATATACCGAATAGAAGACCCACCTCCGATGACCTTGACCTTGACATATATTATAAAAGTCACCCTCCTGAATGACTTTCAGAAAATCTTAGCCGTCGCTCGTTGCTTATTTAAAAGTTATGAACAAAAAAGTTTGAAAAATTGACAAGTTTGTGTCAGTGCTAAGGGAAGTAATTTGCTGATATATGTGTATAGACAGTACACATGTAGGCGGGGAAGGGACTACTGCCCCTCTCCCGCAGGCAGGGATTGGTGGGAGTGGACGTTGGTTCACGTGAAAAATTGAAAACCTCAACCGTACAATGATAGATCTCGTTTCGCCTTATAAGCAGGGGTGGGGTGGAATGAATCTCGCTTTGTGTGGAAAGTACAATGCTGTCCAGAAAACCATCTATGCAAAGCAAGGTGCACTCCATTCTTCCTCACCCCTGCTTACAGAGCGAAACAAGGTCTATCAATGTACAGTTTGAGTTTTCAACTTTTCACGCGAAGCGAGGTCCACCCCTACCCACCCTGCCTACAGGAGAGGCAGCCCCTCTCCTGCCTAAATGTGTATCGAAACTATTTGAGAAATATAATAGTTTTTTTTTTTAAGTAACCTTTTAAATAAGCAATGAGCGACGATTAAGTTATAAGAAAAAGTTACTCAGGGTCATGTTTTTGACAACATATGTCAAGGTTAAAATCAACGGAGGTGGGTCCCCTATTCGATATATTTACCGGATTTTTTTTATTAGAGACTTATTGTAACAGTAATTAATGAATTCTTTTACCTTAATAACCATTGACTCCATCTAATTGGCTGTGCCCGTTGCATGTGTGTATATCCAGGCATAAGTACGTCTATATCTTGTTCCGCTTGAATTATGAGGACCTAGTTTTTTAAAATTAACACATTAGTATTTAGCGTATTTTTGTAAATTAGTAGATTATTTTAAAATAATTGCAAAGCTGAATTATATTTAAAAAATTATTCCAATTTTTATTTTTAAAACAATTATGTAATTTATTTTTATAAGCAAAATGTAAATACTAAAAAGTTTTATTTTAATAAGACAATTTTAGCAATTATACTGTAACTAGATTTCCCCTCTCCCCAAACTCACCCATTAATTAGGAGCACCAATAGAACCCCATAAAACCTTCAATTTTCAACCCCATAGTAGCCATCCCCATAAAATTAGTAATCTTTTGGTACCAGTTTCATCAAGATCATCAACAAAAAATTAGAAAAATTTTGGCACTGGTTTCAAGAAAATTGATCCATTAATAAAAAATTATCCATTAATAAAAAATAAAACTTATCCTTAAAAAATTAAAAGACTTTTGGCACTGTTTTCAAGAAAATCGGTCAATTAATACTTATTATTTCTCAAAATTTGAATAATTTCCAAACCGGTTTTCAAAAAATCAGTAACAAAAAATTATCCATAAAAATTATCCATAAAAAAAAAATTCAGCTTGATATCTCAAAGTTTGCGGAAATTGGAGCAATCACGTACATTTTTTTTACAGAAATCGGAAACCCCTTTACTATTAGCAATTTTTTTAATTCTATTACATTCTCTAGTTCTTTCTACCCCTATTTCATATATGATTCTTTAAGATTCGGTTATTAAAAAATAATTTCAGAACCGGTTTCCAAAAAATCGGTAACGAAAAATTATACACTTTATGGCAGTCCCCGGATTGCCTAAATCATACCATCCCCGAATCACTCAACGGGTGGACGCTTTTATTCGCGGCGATGAAAAGTATTTGCTTCTTTTTTTTCCCTCTCCCCGCACTCCTCGGAAAATTCTACCTCTACTTCATATACAATTCTTTGAGATTCGGTCAATTATTTCCGGAAAAATCCAAAAAGATCGGTAACGAAAAATTATATACTTTATAGCACTCCCCGGGAAATTCTACCCCTACTTTATGTACAATTCTTTGAGATTCGGTCATTCGGAACCGGTTTCCAAAAAGATTCGTAACGAAAAATTATACACTTTATAGCACTCCCCGGGAAATTCTACCCCTACTTCATATATAATTCTTTGAGATTCAATCAATTATTTCCCGAAAAATTGGAAAAATTAGAAAAACCGGTTTCCAGAAAATCGGTAACCAAAACTGTACACATTATGGCGCTCCCCGGACCAAATCTTAAAGAATTATATATGAAATAGGGGTAGAAAAGACTGAAGAATATAATAAAATTAGAAATAGCCCAATATTTCAAATTTGCAAAAGTTAGAGCAACCGTGGGCATTTCTAAAAAAATTCAAATTTTTTTTAAAAAAGAACCCCTTTACCGATTATCGCTAAGCTCAATACCAACCTTCCTTGAATGATACTCTATCGATTAAAAAAAAACAGCCCGATATATCAATATTTGCGGAAGTTCGAGCAACCACGGACATCAAATCCGCACACACACACACACACACACACACACACACACACACACACACACACACACACACACACACACACACACACACACACACACACACACACACACACACACACACACACACACACACACACACACACACACACACACACACACACACACACATGCGGACATTTTTTTAATGCAATATTTCGACGTTTTAGAACACTGAACATATTAGCATCAAAAACTCAAAACCAATCTTTTATTTGGTTTCTTCTACCCCTATTTCATATATAATTTATTTAAATTTGGTTGATTAGACCCAACTTTATACGCAATTAAAGGTTCATATACGAAATTTATGAAAACAAAGCTTCCTCTGTGAGGAAGCAAAACCGGTTTCCAGAAAAGAGGTAACAAAAAACTATACACATCATGGCACTCCCCGGAAAATTCTATCCCTATTTCATACACTTTTGGTAAAATTCGGTCCACTAACAAATGAGTAATTCGCGGTCAGACAGACAGACAGAAGACGGTATATAGATCCGAACTGGTTTCCAGTGGCAATTAAACCCATCCTCGAAAAATTAATAAAATTTTTGAACCGAAAAATTGGAAAAATTTTTAAACCGGTTTCCAAAAAAATCGGTAACGAAAAATTATACACTTTATAGCATTCCCCGAGAAATTCTACCCCTACTTCATATACAATTCTTTGAGATTCGGTCAATTAATTCCCGAAAAATTGAAAAAATTTTGGTACCGGCTTCCAAAAAGATCGGTAACGAAAAATTATACACTTTATAGCACTCCCCGGAAAATTCTACCCCTGTTTGATCTATAATTCTTTAAGATTCGGTCAATTATTTCCCGAAAAATTAGAAAAATTAGAAAAACCGGTTTCCAGAAAATCGATAACAAAAAACTATACACATCATGGCACTCCCCGGAAAATTCTACCCCTATTTCATATACTTTTGGTAAAAATTCGGTCCACTAACGAATGAGATTCGGTCAATTATTTCCCGAAAAATTAGAAAAATTAAAAAAACCGTTTTCCAGAAAATCGGTAACGAAAAACTATACACTTTATGGCACTCCCCGCGAAATTCTACCCCTATTTCATATACTTTTGGTAAAAATTCGGTCCACTAACAAATGAGTAGTTCGCGGTCAGACAGACAGACAGACAGACAGACAGACAGACAGTAGACGGTACTTATATATATAGATGTTTCAAATTATAGAAATGTTAAATTTTTAACGTAAGTCATTTTTTACATAAATAATAAAAATAATAATAAAATAAAATATTAGTATAAATTATTAAACATTTTGTAATGTTAGAATATCTTTCATTAGTATTGGATCACGAAAACTAAGTTATTTAGTCTGTTATTATACTAAAAGATTTAGTTTTATACAGAGTATCCCGAAGCACCCTTGACAACGCTCGTGAGGAGGTAGAAGGGATCGAGATAAACAAAAAAGTCTGTATTATTTTGCGATATTCGCAATAGTTGAGTTATTAATTAATACGTCTGAGCGAATCGGCGCATGAGAAGTAGGCCGGATTTGGCATGTAAAATGGTGTGCAAACGCGGCGATTGGCGAGGGGCGTAATCACGTGTCGCTCGCTGCAAACCGAGGGAAGGGATAGCGGGCTGCTGCCCGTGTTTATGTCGCCACTCCGTCTCGCACCACGCCAAGGTTCGCTCTCTCGCACTTTCTCGCTCTCTCACGCTCTCTCACGCTCTCTCACGCTCTCACGTTTTCTCTCGCTCTCTCACGCTCTCTCTTTCTCTCTCCCCTCTCTCGACAATAAGAAAGATAAGAGAATGTGATGCTACAAATGGTATATTTACGAAAGTGAACGATCAAGAATCAATCATGAATTTACGGTAGTCTTTCGTCAATGTAAGATTCACAACTACGGTACGACACGATAAGAAATAAAATTAAATGAAAATTGTGGATGCTGAAAATAAGATATTTATGAGAAAGAAATATAAAGAACCTATCGTATGAATTTACTTATAAGCTTTCGTTAATTTACTATTCACAATTACTATAGAAAACAGTGCAATTGTCTTTTATCGGTTTTTTTTGTTCTTTCGTCAGGGTTGCGATCAATGTTCGTACAAGAATATTCGAAAACGCATATCAAAGAATGTAAAGTCTCTGGTATAAAATAATAAGCGTTTCCCGTAAGATATCTGATGTCGATACATGACGTAACGATTACAACTTGTAATCGTGTTCTGTTTGAGATGGTTCTACTCATATTTAAAAAAATATATATTATATATACGGGGTGGGAGAAAAGTATGGAAACCCTGAAAAATCTCGAAAACTATAAGTTTTACAGAAAAATGTTTCAGACAAAAGTTGTTTGGTTTCGAGGGGGCCATAAGATGGTATCATTGGTTTGACCTTGGATGGTCGTTTAAAGCTCACGTAAACAACACCTTTAATTTCTTAAATGGAAACCCCTATTTTTCAATGCATATACTTGTAGCTAATCTCGAGAGCTTTTCAAAACACTATAATAAAGTATTTTTTCATTAAGAACTTTTGGAATTATGAGGCTTGAAAGTTCTAGTATTTTGACATAAAATACAAAATATCTTGTAAAACATTAAGTTTTCGGTAATGTTACCTTAATACTTTTATGCACAGAATAATGAGACGAATCAATTGGTATGAAAAAAAGGCACAGTTCCTTTAAGAAAAAATATGTAATTTGCAACACGCATCTGCATACTTTTTCTTAAAAGCAACTATGTCTTTTTTTCATACCAATTGATTCGTCTCATTATTCTGTGCATGAAAGTATTAAGGTAACATTACCGAAAACTTAATGTTTTACAAGATATTTTGTATTTTATGTCAAAATACTAGAACTTTCAAGCCTCATAATTCCAAAAGTTCTTAATGAAAAAATACTTTATTATAGTGTTTTGAAAAGCTCTCGAGATTCGCTACAAGAATATGCATTGAAAAATAGGGGTTTCCATTTAAGAAATTAAAGGTGTCGTTTACGTGAGCTTTAAACGACCATCCAAGGTCAAACCAATGGTACCATCTTATGGCCTCCTCGAAACCAAACAACTTTTGTGTGAAACATTTTTCTGTAAAACTTATAGTTTTCGAGATTTTTCAGGGTTTCCATACTTTTTTCCCACCCTGTATATATATTGCTTTCAAAAATAATTGTTGCGCAACTACTTTTAAAAAATAAAACTCAAGTGGTACGTATCTTTGTATTCCCATTCAAGGGTCTTCTCATTCCAACCCAAGCTTTAATTCTTTTTAACAAAATTATAATATTACAAAAAATCATTTTAATCACAAAGAATTAAAGAGATAACAGTACAAAATAAAAATATTTAATTAAAATAAAATAAAGAAATTTTTCTTGTAAAAAAAATTTGGCGCTAGACCTTGAAATTTAATAAAGTACTAAAATTTTGATTGAATTTAATAAAGCATAAAATTTTTGATTGAATAAGAAAGCAAAACATAATTTAGGGAAGTATGCAACGGGAGTAAAAAAGCAGCGCCAAGTTTTTTTACAAGAAAAATTTATTTATTTTATTTTAATTAAATATTTTTATTTTGTATTGTTATCTCTTTAATTCTTTGTGATTAAAATGATTCTTTGTAATATTATAATTTTGTTAAAAAGAATTAAAGCTTGGGTTGGAATGAGAAGACCCTTGAATGGGAATACAAAGATACGTACCACTTGAGTTTTATTTTTTAAAAGTAGTTGCGCAACAATTATTTTTCAAAGCAATATATATATATATATACATATTCTCTTTGCAATTGGCGCAATTTAAAGATTTCACATCTTTTTTTGAAATACATATCACTTGGGTTGAGTTAGGTAACGCAATTTTGTGAATTATTTTGTTAGGTTATTATTTTACTTACCTCAACGAACTTCGTGATTCTTAATAAAAGTTTGTCGATGGATTTTCTAAGCCATAATTTGGTATCGGTTACAGTCTGATCATTGCGACTTCGACCAGTATGTAGTTTCTTCGCTACGTCACCAATTAATTCCTGTATATTTATAAAACAATTATAATGACATAATAATCTCTTATTAATGTATAAAGCAGGGAGCATTTAAAAATTAAAATATTAATTAAAGAATACGGATATCTTACAAAGATTTGATTTGTATAAAATTCTGTGTATAGAATACAGGATATTTATATAGAAAATAAATATTTTGTAAAGATGTTGAAACTAGGATTAATAATGCCATTGTATGTAAAACATAGAAGGCCAACTGGTTAACAACAAAAAAATTTATTTAAGATATTTAATTTAAAAAAATCAGAGGAACTTTTCCTTTTACTTTATCATATATCTACACAGAGAAAAAAGATATGATGCATACAACCAAAGATATTTAGTTGCAAGCAATATAGCTGCATCACCCTAGTTATCTTTGAATGATGATTATGTGTTTGCTTGATATGACTTATTTACTTTGATCAACTACATCAATGCCCATACAGTACCGATTGTTACAGCAATGTTTCAAAAGCATTTCATTCTTACACATTTTATGTGAATTTTATTTATTAACACTCATCTGGAACGGAAGCGGTGAAACGCGCAAAAAGAATCGCGAGAAAGATAATAGGTGTGATTTTGAACAGCACCAGCGTGAAAAGGTAAAAAAAATTAACTTTCCTGCTGTTCGGCAACAATAATAAAGTAGGGGGTATTCGCTATATATACACGATGTTCCATTTTAAATGTCATAAGCAAATATCTCGAAAAATATGGAAGACATGGAAAAACGTTTTAGACAAAAGTTGTAGTATATATCAAGGAGAACAAATAATGATAAAACAATTTAAAAAAAAGATATGTAGTTGCATATTGGAAAATACATAATTTTTTTGCAAAGCAACAATGTGTTTTCTTTACACCAATTGATTTATCTTATTATTCTGTATCTAAAAGTGTCAAGGTAGTTACAAAAAAATTTACAAAATATTTTATACTTTATGTCGAAATGTACCCGAATAGAACATGAAATATCTCGTAAACTATTAATTTTGGTAAAATTTTACAATAACGGACCCAGCCCCGATGACCTTGACCTTGACATACGTCGTCACCCTCCTGAGTGAGCTTCAGAAGGTTTTAGTCGTCGCTCGTTTTTTATTAAAAAGTTATTAACAAAAAAAGTTTGGAAAATAGAGCAGTTATTTTGAATAAAAATGACTAATATGTATGTGGAAATAGCACATGTATGAACAAAGGAAAGTCTTTTAAAGCAGTGAATGAAAATTTTAAAGCAGTGGAAAGCCCACGCATGTACTTTGAAGGAACACTATGTGTCTAGTTTAACAATAGTGGAGCCTCCCGCAGGTGGGCAGAACTTATTGCCTCCACGCATACACATACGCGTGGAAAGTTATAAACCTATGTGGCACCTCGTTTCGCGTGGAAAGTGTATGCGTGGAGGCAGTAGGTTCCGCCCCCCTGCGGGGACTCCACTATTGTTAAACTAGACACATAGTGTGCCTTCAAAGTACATGCGTGGGCTTTCCACTGCTTTAAAATTTCCATTCACTGCTTTAAAAGACTTTCCTTTGTTCATACATGTACTATTTCCATATATATATTGTACAAGTCGTTTATGCCTTTCAATACTCAAAATAACTGCTATATTTTTCAAACTTTTTTTGTAAATAACTTTTTAATAAAAAACGAGCGACGGCTAAAACCTTCTGAAGGTCACTCAGGAGGGTGACCTTGACAACATATGTCAAGGTCAAGGTCATCGGGGCTGAGTCCGTTATTGTAAAGTTTTACCGTTTATTTTTTTATATTCTGAAGCTGAGACACTTTATGAAGTAGAATAAATTATATGTACTTATAATTCTTATGCATATTATGTATTTTTTTATTAAACATATTTCAGAAGTCGTATTTACATTTGTTATATAAATATTATAATTATATATAACAAATACTAAATAAAAGCATACACTAAAAATACTAATTATGTATATTTTATATATAATAATTTTTATTGTAACTGTTCAGTAGGGGAGACCGGGGCTAATTTTCTCAAAATAATAAAATAAAAAAATAATTTCTAAAATATTTTTTATTTGTTTCAATACCCTAGTAGCACAACTTTATTGCAGCAATATTGGTTAACAATACCTTTCATATTAAGTATAGATTAATTTTTTATATTGGTCCAACATTGTAAAGTAGACGCCTTTTCTTTTTGAGCCAATATTGAATTCTAATATTGAATTAACATATTGACTTTATCTTTAACCAAGATTGGCTCTAATAACTCAGATAGCAAAGAGAATTAAAAGAGAATTTTTTTTTAATTTCTGAATTATAAAATGAATTATTTCTTCGTATTATTTCTGCTTTAAAAAAACTTTTAAGAGTTCAAACATCAGAAAAAACATAAAATGTACTAGTGCATTTTGCCATCTCTGCACTATGTGATATTGAAAGTATCATTCAACCCTTTCTGACTTTTTTCTAGAAATAATTAGTATCTAATTGATGTCATACTAAAGGTTTTTAGGATTGTTGATTATAATTCTGTAGTCAAAATTTCAAAATTTAAAATGGCGGATCTAATATAACGAATAAAATGTAAAATTTATTTGAATTTGAATGAAACTTGTATTCTAGGGGTTTTTAAGATCGCTAATTTGAAATATCAGTTGTTTCCATATTTACATTTTGTCAGCAACATTAGATTTGACATATTGTATTTAAAAATTTCGACTTTAGATTCGTAATCAGCGACTCGAAAAACCCCTGAAAAATCAGTTTCACTCAAATCCAACAAAATTTAGTATTTTGGTCCGTCATATTAAATCTGCTATTTTTAATTTTGAAATTTTTACTGCAGATTCGTCAGTGACCTCTAAAACCTATATGTATCAACTTACATGTGAATACGACAAAATTTAGCATTTTGGTTCGCTATATTAAATCCATCATTTTGAAATTATGTAGCGATTTTTTTCATATAGATCTTACGTTGACCTTTAAAATAAACCAGAGAAAGAACTCGTCATCTTAATTTTTGTTGAAGATATATGTATTTTATACTTTTACTCCATTTTACGAGTTTTTGACGAGATATACATGAAGGGTAAAACACAAGAATGATGATTTTTTTCATGAAGAGTCCTATAATTCTTCTTTAAAATGAACCCAAGAAGACAATCGCTATCTTTATTTTTTAGAAGATATGAATTTTTGAAGTTACTGGGACGTATATACACCAGGCACGAGAGGGTTAAGCTGATCCGCAGCGAAAAATATTAAGACCAAATGTGTCATAGGCTCGCCTTTTATTCTAGCGCATGAGGATTTTTGCTTACAAGAAAGTAGGGGAGACTTTCGGAGGTCAAAAGTGAAATATTGGTTAAGACATTCCCAATGTAAACAATGTTCAACAAAATATGTTGCCAATGTATTGTACTACTAGGGTAAGAACTTTATAATTTTTATGCGATATTATGGTCCTTGCATTCTGGACATAATGAGAGAGAGAGAGAGAGAGAGAGAGAGAGAGAGAGAGGAGAGAGGAGAGGGAGAGGGAGAGGGAGAGGGAGAGGGAGAGGGAGAGGGAGAGGGAGAGGGAGAGGGAGAGGGAGAGGGAGAGGGAGAGGGAGAGGGAGAGGGAGAGGGAGAGGGAGAGGGAGAGGGAGAGGGAGAGGGAGAGGGAGAGGGAGAGGGAGAGGGAGAGGGAGAGGGAGAGGGAGAGGAGAGGGAGAGGGAGAGGGAGAGGGAGAGGGAGAGGGAGAGGGAGAGGGAGAGGGAGAGGGAGAGGAGAGGAGAGAGAGAGAGAGAGAGAGAGAGACGGCAAGAAACTTATACTAGTTGTATACGTGGATGATGGGTTGGTTGGAGCAACTGATACACTAGGTTTAGAAGTTTTTCTTAGAGATCTGAAATCGGAATTTAAAATAATATCAAAAGAAGCAGAGTACTTTTTAGGACTTGAGATTAAACAAAAGGAAAGTAACATTAAAATAAGTCAGAAAGCTTATGCAAAAAGAATTCTTGAGCGCTTTAATTTCTTAAATTGCAAGCCAATCTCAACGCCGATGCTGAAGAGTCCTGAAACTTCCAGAACAGGGAAAGATGATATCAAGGAGCACAAGTTTCCATACAGACAAGCAGTCGGTACACTGATGTACCTGATGGCACAAGACCAAATTTGGCTTACAGTGTGGGATTCTTGTCAAGATCACTCGAGAACCCATCTGAAGAAGATATTGTTCGAGTCAAGAGAATATTTCGATACATTGCAGAGACTATCGATTTGGGGATAGTTTATTCCCGGGTAGCAAGGTGACGTTTATTTAACGTCATTTTTTGGTCATGTTCTGACGATTGCGACGTTATAAAATGACGTCAAAGTGCCGTAAAAATGACGTACTTTTGTCTCATCTCCGTGACGTCATATATTGACGTCACTAATACGTAATTAATGACGTCGCCGGGACGAAATAAAAGTACGTCAGATTTTGAACATTTGGACGTCATCTTGGAATGGCAGTCACAAGACTGACCATAAAATGTCGTCAAATAGACGACAACTTTTTAATCTACATTATTTTTTATGAAATTAAAATGTTAAAATGTCCACTTGATAAACGTTTATAAAAAAACGTTTTTCTTCTTTATCTATTAAAAAAAAAACGCTTTTTTAACTGTTTCTTTACGTATCATGTGCATATATAGCCCCGCTCTCTCAAGGCGGTCACCCATCCTAGTACAGTACCGCGCCCGTGTTGCTTGACTTCGATGATCCAGTGAACAGTGACGATCTTCTGACCCTGATGCTTCCTTAGTAACTGTACTTGTCTATAACAAGTACATCTTTAAAGTGTTCAAAAATCTTGTAATGATATCTTCTTGATAGCTATAACACTGCATGAAATAGTTATCATTGTCTTATAAACGTCCATTATTATTAGTCGCCGACGTCATAGACCAAAAATGACTAAAAATAGACGTCATTATGTCGATGTCGTCTTCTGACGTCACTTTGCTCCTTGGGTTGGGTACTGGTCTACAAACTGACGAACCAGATACGTCGTGTTAAAGTCAGTCAACTAACGTCTTTTATTAGTCTAAAGTCTGACGTCTCAGGTAAGTCGTATTAACGTCAGTTAACTAACATCTTTTATTAGTCTAAAGACTGACGTCTCAGGTACGTCATATTAACGTCAGTTAACTAACATCATTTATTGGTCTATAATCTGACGAACCAGGAACGTCGTATTAAAGCGATTTAACTAACGTCTTTTATTGGTCGAAATTCTGACGTCTTAGGTACGTCGTGTTAACGTCAGTTAACTAACATCATTTATTGGTTTACAATCTGACGAACCAGGAACGTCGTATTAAAGTGATTTAACTAACGTCTTTTATTGGTCGAAATTCTGACGTCTCAGATACGTCGTACAATGGATAAATAACTAACGTCATTAAATGGGCACTAATCTAACGTTACTTGGACGTTATAGTTTGGTTAAATTGTCGAAGTGTTTTTATGGTTATACAAATGACGTCAATGGTACGTTATAATGAGGTCATTCTACGATTAGTTATTATTTCGTCAAAAAAATCACGACATTTATACGTCTTAAGTTGGTAAAATGACGTCGTACCCAAAAAATGACGAATTATTGACGTCATATTAACGTCACCTTGCTACCTGGGTTGTCACAACACAAATAATTCTAGAATGTTTCAGTGATGCAGATTTCGGAGGATGTACAAAAACTGGTCGATCGACTTCGGGAGTAGTTGTCACATACAGAGCTGTTTCGTGGCTGAGTCAGAGGCAGGCGATGGTAGCTACTTCGACAACAGAAGCGGAGATCGTAGCTGCAAATGAAGCGGCTAAATAAGTCATTTGGCTGAGCAAATTATTCGAAGGCATCGTGAAATTAAAGCAAGTTCCGGTTCTTCAAGTGGATAATTCTGCGGCAATAAGATTAGCTCAAAATCCAGAATTCCACCGTAGAACAAAACATATTGCAATCAAGCACTTTTTCATTTTTATTCGAGAGAAGATAATCGAAATAAGGCTAGCCATTCAACAAACTTCAACTGAGGAACAAGTTGCGGACATCATGACGAAGCCTCTACCCAGAATACGTCTGAAGAGTTTCTGCAATCGATTGGGACTTTCATAAAAGAAAAGTTTTTTTTTGTTTGATGTTCCAAAGATACTGTATTAACTTTAAATTAATAAGGGAAAGTGTTAAAGTAGAGAGAGATACAATGTATTAATATAAAGTAATGTGTCCACCAAGAGAGGGCACTGAGTACAGTCGAGTTAGAGACAGAGAGAGATTCAATTAGAGAGTACATACATACAAAATTCGTTTCACTTTTTTACAGAGTTGAAAACCGAAGCCAAAATATGAACCGGTTTGAGTTCAAAAACCGCTCCGAAAACCGAGTAAATTTATGGAGTAAATTATTTGGAACCTGGGATGTAAACCAAACCGAACCGATTGAAGTTTGTACGCTCCGAAAGAACGGAGCAAATTTTGAATTTTAAAATTGCTCCGGTATCGAACCGGAGCATAAAAAACCGGTTTTAAAACGGTTTCTTTATTTTAAAAGAAGTTAATTTATATGTATTGTCACGTCTTTTTCACTCCCGGTCGTACCTGGGGCGTGCGACGGATCAAAAGGGGTCCGGGGAGAGAAGGGTGATGGGCCTCTCCGACGACTCCTCGCACGGCTCGGTAATCCGACGCGAAACTTTAATATTGGGCGCCAGACGCGTAGACACGCGTCCACGAAATACTCCAATACCGCGAAAATCTGGAAACACAAAACGCAAGAGATCCGGCGTGCGAGAGAGCGGCCAGCTCGACTAATGAGTGTGGGCTGGGTTGATAAAAGGGCAACGCAACATTCGGCGGGGTGACGCGTAAATCACACTCACATAGTTAATGAAATTAGAGAACAAGGTTTATTGTAAAGAGTCGTGTAATTAATGAACAAAAGAAGGATAAAATTATGAGATTCAGACATTAATTGTGTAATTAATAAGCAAAAAAAGGTGAGAATACCAGACTCAGACATTAGATAAATTTTTCCGATTGTAAATGAACGCAGTTAGATAACGTAGCATGAAAGATTTTAGTCTCGAGCTTGGATGAAATACAGTAAACGGAACAGATTAAATAATACGTTAATTCACAGCAGACGCGCGGAATGCGCCGTTATCAAGAAAATTAAACTTACAACTAACATAGAATATCGGCAAAACGACACAGCCGAATATGAAATGACCGGAATAGACGCGAAATAATAGTATCGATAACACGAAGTATCGCGAAGTAGTGGTGGGTCACGCTCCGAGCGCGTGAACGCCACGTCCAACGCCGCACAGGAATTCTGTCGCCAAATTGTCTTAATCTAACGCAAGTACCTTAATCTAACGCGAGTGTCTTAATCTAACGCGAGCAATAATTGTAGCGCAAGGGGCGTCCAAGCGCAACACGCTATCGTCAGCGATACTTCAACGCGAAGAGTGATGGGCAGAGGCCCTTGACGCAACGCAAAATACGGTAACTAACGCGAAAATACGAAATTCTCGCGAGTAACACGCGAGATACTATAACTAACGCGAAGATAGGAAATTACCGTGAGCAACAAAGGGGCGCAATAATGAACGCGAACGTCATTTTAACGCGACTCGTATCCTAACGCAAACACAGTCTGAACGCAATTCTTCGCACGCGAAAATCAGACGGAACGCCATAATAGACGCGAATCACATTCTAACGCAATTATCTTAACGCGAGACGCCGAGCGCCATTACTCTAGTGAGAAACCGTGCAACGCGAGTAACACGCGAAAAGAATTACCGAGTTAACGCGAATAATCATCCTAATGCAATTAAGGCGTCAATTAGTCCGACACGAATAACATACCCGAACGCCAGAAATACCCGAACGCGAATAATAATCCAACGCGAATAATCCCTGAACGCACTTATTCTAACGCGAGAAACGACCAAACGCAAGTAATAATCTCACGCCAATCCCATCTCAACGCGAGGACCATCGGAACGCAATTACTCCAACGCGTACAATTCCCGAACGCGAATGATACTCGGACGCGAATATCCTAATGCACGAAATTGCCGAACACGAAATGTTCGAACGCAATTACTGTCGCGCGTGGAATCTAAGTCTCGACCGTACGAATTGCGACGCATAAAGAAAACGCGCGGACGCGAACGCGAAGGTCGCGAGACGGGGCGAATTCCCGATATCGGAACTCGTCATCGACGCATCGGCCGCGATCTCCAGAGGCGCGCAATTCTCGGTCAAGATCCCGTGGCCACGAGACCATTCCGGTGCCCCTCGCTATCGTTCTCGATCGCGAAATCTACGCCTGGTCGGCGAGCAACGTCGACATTGAATTATTCTCGAGCGAGAGCGCAACCCGGAGGGCGGTATCGTGGCTTTACATGCTGAATATTACCGAGGCCACCTCACCGTTCGTCAGCTCTCCCTCGAAGCTCCTCGTCGTCGCCCCAAGGGTCGGGAGAATCGCCACGAGAATCGACAAGAATATTGCTGGAAAATCGACAAGAGATATCGCGACGGAACTTTGACGCGTGTGTCGGCTGTCGAGGACGATCCAGGAGTGCTCCCGAAATTTCGCTTGATGGCGGAATCAATTGCGCGCCCCACCCCAGGCGTACGCAGCCGCTCGACGCTATAGCGCGGACCAATTAGGGGCGAGCCCGCAAGCTCGCGACGTATCCTTGCGCAGAACCGACAATCCCGGCTCCCGCAGGGCGCTTAAGGTTTCCTCGCGCGCACGATGATTTCGCCGGGATCTTTCCCGGTAGCGGACGAGACGCTAATGTCCCCGTGTTTCTCGTTTCGGTCCGGGAATGGTGGCCATCCATCCCGGAGTCCTTTTTGCAGGTTAGGAGGGCAGGCGAAGTTCATTCCGCCCCGGCGTCCCGGGGCCCTGCCTCCACGGGTCCGTCCGTCGCCGTATCACGCGCCGCGCGCGTGTCCTTCCGCGCTCTCTTGCGCCCGTCGGCCTGCGAGTCTCGCCGCGGTCGATCGATATTTTAGCTCGATTCCCTTCGGTCGACTCAGCACCTTAGGATCCGCTGCATCTCCTCAGGAACTCCAGTCTCAGCTCGGTGAGGCGCCATCGTATCAATACAAAATAACAAAAAAGGATCAAAATACGGAAACGCAATTATAATTATGCCCCTGGAGATCTCACGCTCTGACTCTGTGAACCGTCCTCGGGCGCGAAACGAATAATTATCGAAAACCCGTGCCTTGTGACGGCGGCGGGGCGCTACCACGATGCAGCGAAACTGCAACGTCACAGTATATATATATATATATATATATATTATATTATATATAGAGAACAAAATAAAAAATTAGTATATTATATATATTTATAATAAATTACCTACATATATGTTATATATATCAGTCGGAGACAAATAAACGAATAATGGCTATTAAATTTTGCGACAATAAAATAATAATAATAATATTTTATTTATTTAAAAAATAAACACAAAATGGAAATCATTTTATGATAGAAGCTGGTCCCTAAAGGATTAGCTGTTATTTATGGTAGGCAACACAATTTTGGAATTTTTTAAAGTAGTAATCTGGAACGAAAAAATATAATATATGTTCCCGTTCCAGATTACCACTTTAAAAAATTCCAAATTTGTGTAACATATTGTTCCGTTCCAGATTACCACTTTAAAAAATTCCAATATTGTGTTGCCTACCATAAATAACAACTAATCCTATAGGGACCAGCTTCTATCATAAAATAACTTCCGTTTTGTATGTGTTTATTTGTTAAATAAATGAAATATTATTATTATTATTTTGTTGTCGCAAAATTTAATAATTTTTATTCGTTCATCGTTCTCTGATTGATATATATAACAATACTACATATATATAATTTATTGTACATATAATGTATTAATTTATTATTTTGTTCTGTATGTACTAACTTTTTAAATAAAGAAACCGCTCCAAAACCAGTTTTTTATGCTCCGGTTCGATACCCCGGAGCATTTTCAGTTATAATAAAAAACGGTTTGTTCAGGATCGAAGCGATTTTATAATTCGAAATTTGTTCCGTTCTCCCGGAGCATACAAGTTTCAACGGTTCGGTACAGTTTACAACCCTGCTTTTTCATACAAAAGATTGTAAGCTTTATAAATAAAGTGGCTGTCCTATCTGGTCAATGTAAAGCAAATATTACTCTGTATAATTGCGCACCTAAACGTGACTCGTTAGTTAACCTGACGCGGTCATATAGAAACATCCGTAACAGACCCTTGGATGGGAATACAAAGATACACTTAGATTTTACTTTTTGAAAGTAGTTGCATAGCAATTATTTTTCAAAGCAATATATGTATTCTGTTTGTAATTAGCGCAATTTAAAGATTTCATATATATATATATATATATTTTTTTTAATACATATCACTTGGGTTAAGTTAGGTAACGCAATTTTGTGATATAATAATTTTGTTAATAAGAAATATAAAACTAGGGGAGACTGGGGCTAGTTGGTACATGAGGCAAGTGTATACACGGCAATTATTTTAAAAATGACAAAAGATAATATTGCATAAAAAAATATAGTATTTCCGCAAAAACATTGCGATAATATTTCAATTAGTTATTTTAGGCTGAGTAGCGTATTTTCACAAACAGAAAATATTTTTAGTTTTGTATAGCCAAAAGTAAAATAAATCAGTGATGTATTAAATGTTATATTTATAAATCTGGTCATCATATCATAATTCTAACTGTGTCTTTAAAATCTTTACTTTAAACGTAATAACTTCCAGTTATGTTAATGTCTTAAAACATTTTTTTGTTTGCCTTTTGATTTCTTCGGGGTTTTAGGAATTGATTTTACTTGGAATGGTGACACAACTGAACTCGAAAAGCTTTCTATTGCCATGTCATAAGAACACCCAGGAATAGGACTTGTAGAATGATGACATCTGGGTTTATCTCATTTTCTTCCATGGTTGAAGGATTATCTACATGAAGACCAATATTTGCAGGGACTTCTATAATTGGATTACCAGGTTCGTCACAAATCCTGAAATCTTCTTCACTGAATACATGACGATTACAAGGGAAAAGACCAGTTTTCTTAAATGCATTGATAAAGTTTTGTACCTTTTTATAGGCAGCTTTTTTGTAGGCTTTTTAAAAAAGCATGCCTACTTGACCATTGGTCTCCTGTCGTCCAGGATTGTTTCAATAGCTTGCACGTAATAAGTCTTTAGAGGAAACATAAATCCGACGTCCATCAGCTGCATCTTGTGTGTTGAATGTGGCGGTACACAATAGAAATGTGATTTGCACGTGTAATATCTATTACGTCAATGTTTCTTGTGTGCATGTAGTGACCATCGAGTATCAAAATGACAGGATCATCTGGGCTTACAGTGAATAAAAGGATGCAGCCACTTCGTAAATAAATCAGTCTGTATCCATCCTGAAGGATGGTAGCCGTCTATTGATTCAGGTGGAGTGCCATCCATTAATTCTGGTGATTTGTTTTTGCATGGAAAAATCAGAAATAGTGGGATGTAATGTCCAGTAGCATTCATACACGTAACAATTGTAATAAGCTTGCCTCTTTCTAAAGATGTAAAAGCGTAGATTTGTTTTTTGCCTTTTAAGCTCAAAATCTTTAAATGTTTGTGTTGAACAACTGTTATACCTGTTTCATCTACATTGTAGATACGGTGTGGAGAGTAATTTATTTTGGTTAACTCGGGTTCACATATGTAAAAAAAATGTTAACATTTTCTTGAGTAAATCCTTTAACCCGTGCCGCCAAAACAGCTTGAGGAGTTCGTATCGACAATGTAGGATATCTTTAGAGGAAATCTTTGAGCCATTTCTTAGCTATCATCTTAGATTGGCTGAAGGGGTGTTTAAGATTATTCCTAATTACCAACTGGAAAGCCAAAAGACGAATATCTCTTAATTGCAAACCATAATATCTTTCGTCTAACTGTATATATATATATATATGCAGTATTTAACTAATTCCTCTTCTATAACTTCGGGAAGCGCTGGTTTCCTTCCTGTATGAAGTTGAGTAAATGAAGACGAATCTTGTTAACTCTTGACATAACGTTCGAGCGTGTGTTTAAAAACACCAAACGGTTTAGAGGATTTTAAATATCCTATTTCTTTGTTACACACTGCTTGAACTACGGCATTTATCAAAGATTGGGTTCATTTTTGCCGCTTCTTCGAATTTATCTGAAAGAGTAGAGAACTCACACACCTACTTGTAGAAAAAAGTCTCATATTAGGCACCTTTACTCTACTGTTTGGCAAAAAGTCTCAATCGGCGCAGGCATCCAAATAATAAAGTTTTTTTTCGGTATTTTCCATTATTTGTGTAATTTTTTCTTTTTTGTTTATTTGCATTGGTTTTACTTTCTCTCCGCCAGTTTTCTTTATTATTTAATTCATTTTCACTTTCATAAGATATAACAAATATGTTTCTTTCCTTCTATGACTCTTTCTTTTAATGAAGTGGAGGTTTTAACATAACATGCGTTAAATTCTAATTCGGATGGAAGAGTGTTACTGCTCAATTTCGTACTTTTTTGAAAAAGCGATGGAGAAACAGTAAATGATATAGATGTTTCAGTTATCTTAATCTCATTATTAATCAGATATATTTTTTTCCTATTTTGTTTAATGAAAGTTGTTTTGTACTATCATTTACTGTAACTTGTACATCATTTTTCGTCGTTGTACTGACATGAGTGATGTTTTGTTACACATGATGTACGTTGAACTTCGTGTCTTTTCTTCGATGGATACAGATTTAACTGTGGAATCTGATCGTGGTCTTGTAATTTAAGGGTCTGAGATTATATTTTTAACTTTACTGTGCTCTGCGTATGTTAATCTTAACCCTAGAACACCACAACTTCTTAAAAGTCCCGATTCCATGACACTGGGTGTATGATACCCAGAGTAATTTTAATTATTTATCAATAACTTTTCGAAAAGTCGATATTTTTGAATATGTTTTTTTTTTATTTAAAGGCCAGAATGTCAGGAACGCGACTGTGTCATTGTAATTACAATTAACATTTAAAAACAAAAGTCAATTTCGGAAAAAGCTCGAGTAGAAATTTCCTGACTCACAAAAAAGCGCTATTTGCTTCTAAAAATTACTTTTTCTTTCAACGTTGTATTGTATAAAAAGACTAACCATTTGTTGAAGGTAAAGGATGTAATTTTTTAGACAGAAATAAGAAATAATAATTTCTTTAAAAAATATATTGTTTAGACGTGACAAAAGTTGACTAAATGCAAAAGCACTCACATTTCACATTGGATGTAGCACACCCAATATTCTTTTTATTGACATACCATACATCTACTAAACGGCAGATAAAGCTGTGCAGCATGAGAAGTCAAAGAGGGAGAACAAAAGTTTATTTACCTTACCACTTTGATTTTCTAACTTTCACTATATGTATAGAAATAGCGGGCATTTTAATAACAAACGTGGGTGTGCTGCACCTAGTGTGATGTTCTAGGGTTAACTTTCCATCGAGATAGTTAGAATGTTCGATTACAAACTCATCCATTCTCATTGGTAATCTACCTTTGAAAATGACAAGCTTTTTATATTAGAAAACGCCCCTTCAACTGACGACGATTCAGTCACCGTCTATTTTGAAATGTAGACGCATTATACTAATCCACAGAAGTACAAATGTCATTAAATTTTTTAATTTAGATGCAGCAGTTGGATTATATAAAGCATTGAGTACGTCGCCATCAACAAATTGTTCTGCCAGTACTTGAGCAGTGGTGAATATTCCGTAACCTCACGTTTTCCAACAAGATATTCCATCGTCAGATACTGAAATTGTTTCGTAGTCATCTTTCTCTACTTCATTATGATTCTTTAGTACATCATTGATCCAGTACAAGCATCCCTTGTTTAATAATACAGTTAACATACCGCAAACATAGTTCTGAATGTACTGGATCTTTCGAATCATTGACGTCGATTCCTTGGTTTAAGGCTACTGTTAAAATACATTTAATAGGTAAGTAATATCCTGCACATTAGACATTTCATATATTTGAGCAATAGGCCAAATGTAAAATTGGTGAACTTTTGCTGCTTTCTTACGTAAACAATTCCATTTGGCGACCATTGCTATTAGGTGATTAACATCAAGTCGTAAAAAACATGCTGGCACTTTTGTATTGCAACTGTCGGGCAATAAGTCTGCTTTCATAAAACAAATTTGAAACAAAGGCCATAGTCGGATAAGAAGGGTCAATGTTCCCCCACACGGATCATGCTCATTTTTTTTGCTTTGATTGCTATCAGTGTCACTTACAATTTAGTCAAATATTAGCCCTTAATATTGAACCGTTTTGCTGTAAAAAATAAAAATAAAAATTTCGAAAATAATTCATATCTTTTGATCGGGTTAATCGATTTTGATAAAATTTTAATATGTTGTAGATATCATTGAGACACATTTGTGGAAAATTCGGGAAAGGTTTCTGATGACAGAAACATTGATATAAAAAATAAATTAATGTTCTTGATTTTTTTAGTTCCGATATCTTTCTTATACAATTACGAACAAATTTTTCTAGAATCTTGGAGTAGTTTCCTATCGAACATAATTTTTTGGAAGCAATAAAATGGGTAGGCGGTACTTTAAAAAAATAAAGTATTCCTTTTTATTTTTTTTTAAATATGATATGCTTTTGGTACGATCGCCATATATTTTATGTAGAATTTTAGGATAGTATTCTACAACAAGTAATTTTTTCGAACCAATAAAATAGGTAGGCGGAAGTTTAAAAAAATAAAATATTGTTTTTTATTTTTTAAATTTATGATATGCTCTTTGTACCATTGCCATATTTTTTGTGAACTTTTGAGACGGTATTCTACAAGTAATTTTTTCGAACCAATAAAATGGGTAGAAGGTACTTTAAAAAACAAAATATATTTTTCAAAATTATCATAGTTTTTTGGTACCATCGCCATATTTTTGTTTAGAATCTTTGAATGGAATCCTACAACAAGTAATTTTCCGGAATCGATTAAATAAATAGGTGCAGGTACTAAAAAAAATAATAAAATAAAGTAAATTGAAATAATTATAAAAGGATAAACTATAATCGTATTAAATCAAGTGTTTATTAATAAAGTACACATACACATAATTAACGAAGCGTCTTGCTTCTGGGAGCCCGGCGACTCCCTCAGTGACTGGCCTTCGGGCTGGTCCCAATCGCCGGTAGGGGAAGGCGACCCCGACTTCAGCCCGGTCGGCCGGGACCGTTAGGCGGGGGCTTGCCCTTGCCGCCGAGCCAGAGTGGGGATGGGGAGGGGGTCCGGTTCCTGAGGCGGGCAGGGATGCCGTTTCGCCGAGGGAAGCCGGAAGGCCCCCCCCTTCCTCTTCCATTGCACGCCGGTGCTCCGGCAGGAAGGAGTGGGGGGGCTCCCTTTCTCATCTCGGCCCAGCACATGGTGCTGGGTCGGATGGGGGAGAAGCCCACACTAGCGGCGTGCACACCAGGGACGTGGTCCCACGGTGCCGCCAGTGTGGAGGGTCGTCCTGGGCCGCTCGGACGTATTCCGAGATCGGGGCCAGGGCTACCTTGGGGAGAGACCCACCGGGCCGCTCGGACATCTTCCGAGACCGGGGCCGGTGGTGTCTGCCGCCGGACGCATGGGCCGGCAGCGCGTGGATAACTCCGGCGGTCGGGGATTGCATCCCTCCCGAACTCGGCCATCGGAGTAGAAGTGCCCGTCGTCGCCGGCTGAGAATACTCGCTGGGGCGGCGGGCGGCTGGTCGCCACGGCGGGCAAGGCGTTGGAGGGGGTGCGACCTCCTTCGCCCCAACCGTCCGTGGGGCCCCCCGCTTGGCAGCGCCCGCTGCGGTGCCCGGGGGTCAGAGCCCGGGAATCCCCGAAAGCCAATGGGAGTTAGTGACTTCGGCCCGCCCATTGGTCAGTAGGGGGCTGGAGTCCAGTGCCCCCGATGTTTTTTCCGGGGGCCAAAGGCATAGGGTGGCACGTACGGCGGTGAGTACGCGAGCAGGGACGCGCGGGCGTCCGCGTCTACGTCGCGGAATAGGTCGAGGCGCGCGAAACAACGGCGACGAAGAGGCTAACGCTGCCTTTGTAGACGCCAGCGAAGGCTCAGAGGAGGAAGTCGAAGATTCGGAGAAGGACGACATCCTCCTCAATAAGAGAGGGGATAGGAGAGGCCGCCCCGTTAAAACGGGCGCGTACCTCAAACAACAGCTTAGGGACGCGAAGCTTGAACTCGCACGGCTCAAGGGGGAGATCCGCGAAATCAAAGACCCTGGCATTCCGGCAAACCTTTTGGCGAAGCGGCGAGGCATGGAAGCCGAGGAGGCCGAAAGATTGAGGATGGCACCGACCGAAGAGATGCCAGGCTTAATTCTGGAAGGCATTCGGTGCATAGATAAAGCAGCCGGAAAGTCTAAGAACTTAAGCGGAAAGGTACGCGGCGAGCTGAACTTCGCTCTGGCTGTGATCTCCGCAGCCATTTGTCAGCTCATCCAGCGAGTCAGGGACCCGACGGCTGGCCCCGGGAGAGACGCTGAAATGGAGGAGCTGAGGCGTAGAGTTTCTGCCCAGGAGACAGAAATTGTTAGCTTGCGATCCTTGCGCGAGCTAAACACCCAGCTACAAATGCAGTTGCAGGAGATGCAGCTGCACATTCACAGCTGCAGCAGCAGCAGCAGCTGCAACAGCAACAAGGACAGGAGGACCTGCTCCCTCCTGCGGAGGAGAAGCGGGAGAAGCGGACGGTGGCGAAAAAGAGGCGCCTAGCCCCTGCCATCGTGAGCTCTAGCTCGGGATGAAGAAATGGAGATCGAGTCCTCCAGGGACGCGGTCATGGAGGAAATCCGGCGCGAGGATATGCCGGCGGCCATCAGGCCACCCATTAAAGGCGCATCCAAAATTATCGTTCACGCGGTTCCGTCATCGGCGGAAGCGCCGTCGAACAGTGCGCAGCCACAGTCACAGCCGCCGACAAAAGTGATCCAAACGGAGGAGAAGAAGTTGGAAGACCGTCTTCCTTTCTTTGACGAGCAAGATCGAAACGCTGTTTGAGGGACTGGCTAAGAGGATCGGCCAGCCCAGCGAGCCTCCGTCGATGAAAACCCCGGCGCGGCCGGGTGCGGAGAAGTCAGCACCCGCACAAACCGCCTCTGGGAGGTCCGTCGCGGAAAAGAAAGGAGGGAAAGACGCAGCGCCAAAAGCCCCCTCGGCGAAAAACAAGGGCGCTGTGCCTGCATATTCAAAAGAAGACCGGAGCGCGGGCAAAAGGGCTCAACCTGCCCTGCCCCCCACGCCTCCGGCAGCCCCTGGCCCCGCGGAAGTCCAAACATGGGCGACCGTGGTGAGAAAGGGGAGGAAAGGAGGCGCCAGCAAACCGGGAGGTACCACGGCAAAGCCGGCTCTCACGCCCGGTTCGAAAAGCGCCTTGGCCGGATTTGTTCCCACACCCAAGGGGGCAGGTACTGGGACCACGGCCAAGGGCAAGAAAGGAGGAGCTGGCGCTGCCGCCCAGCAACCTCCCAAAACGAAGAAGAGGAGGGTACCGCGTACGGCTGCCGTGACACTCTCGTGCCCAGAGGGGGAGTACGCCGAGCATATGCGGACGGCACGTTCGGCGATAAAGCTTTCGGAGCTTGGAATAGACCGAGCTCCGAACGTTAGGCGAACGGCGACCAATGCCTTTAATTTGGAAATCGCCGGCCCCAACTGCGCCGAAAAAGCAGACGCCTTGGCCGCAAAAATACGGGAGGCCCTGGCTGGCAAGGAAGGTGTGAGGATATTACATCCAGTAATGCAGGCCGAAATGCGGCTAAGCGGAATGGACGATTCGATCCAAGAGGACAATATTAAGGCGGCCCTGGCGGAAAAAGGGGGAATATCCCCCCAGGATGTCCAGGTCGGCCCGCTGAGGCGGGCTCCTAACGGGCTAAACACTGCATTTGTTAGGTGCCCCCTCAGTGCGGCGAACAAGCTCTCGAAAGAGAGTCGTGTGAACATAGGGTGGGCGCGGGCCAAACTTGAGGTCCTAGAAAAGCGCCCCCTTATGTGTTACAAATGTGTGGAAAGGGGCCATACGCGGGTAACGTGCCCGAACGAAGCGGACCGCACCGGTAGTTGCTACCGGTGCGGTACCGTCGGGCACCAGGCCCGAGAATGTGCAGCCCCGCTGAGGTGCATTGTCTGCGCCGAGGCGGGACGACCCAGCCAGCACCGGGTGGGCAGCAAAGCCTGCCCGGGTGCTGGCAAGAGGAAGGGGGGCGCGCCGCCCAAGAAAAACAACGGCGCCGCGCCGCCCAAAGAGGGCAAAGCCGCACCAGCCCCCAAGAAGCCGGCAGCAAAAGCGGCGGCAAAGGGAGCAGCGCGACGACTAGTGGTGTCCCCCTCGCCAAACCCAAGATAACGGGGAACACCGGGTTGGCAGGCCACAAGGTCACGCTCGTGATACCGGCCAATGAGAAGGACAAAATGAATTGGGCCGAGGGCGATGACTCCACGAGGTGGGTGGATCATCCCCCCGCAGAGGCCCAGGGGTCAGTCGAGCCCAAGGCGGATGAGATCTCCCCCACGGAGACCGCTACAATGGAGGTAGAGGGGGAGGACCTCATACCGAGCTCTCAGTAATGCCTCTAAGACTGATTCAGGCAAACCTCAACCACGCCCGCGCTGCCCAGGATTTATTCCTGCAGACAATGGCGGAGCGCGGGTGTAGTCTGGGTGTGGTGGCGGAGCCGTATCGGGTCCCGGAAGGCCACCGCTACTGGGCTGTGGATACAACGGCAGCTCCGCTGCCATATACTGGAGAGACCTGCCGCAGTCCCCCCCGTGCTCGCGCACCGAGAGCGGGCGGGGATTTGTGGCGGTCAAGTAGGGTCTAGTCTCCGTCGTGGGAGTATACACCCCTCCGAGCTGGAACCTGGCCGACTTTGAGGTGGTGCTGCACGACCTAGACGCGTGCGTGCGCAGGCACCTCCTCAAAACACAAGGCCGGGTTATCGTGGCGGGGGATGTCAATGCAAAAAATTCCCTATGGGGTTCCCCCGCCACGAACCGGAGGGGTCGAACCTTGGAGGGGTGGGCGTCGGGCCTGGGCCTGCACCTAGTCAACGCAGGCCGAGAGAGCACGTGCGTGCGCCGGCAGGGGACGTCGATAGTCGATCTGACATGGGCGAGTCCTCCTGCTGCGCGCGCGATACGCTACTGGGGGGTGGCGACAGACAGAGAGTCTCTGTCCGACCACCGTCATATCGACATGGTGGTCGATGCCGCCTCTCAGGACGTGCTGGCCCGGCGCCGAGCTGCAGAGCTCTCACGGCGGAGATGGGCAATAAAGAAGATAGATCCAGACCGCCTGCGGGCGGCGATTCTCTGCCTCACGTGGGGCGAGGATGAGGAGGAACGCGGCGACGCGGGGGGGGGGGGGCACCGACATAGATGCGGAGGTAGAGCATCTGCGGGGGCTCATGTCACAGGCCTGTGACATGGCGATGCCCCGCATCAAGCGGCTTCCCCCTAGGCGCGCCGCGTATTGGTGGACGGACGACATCGCCGAGCTTCGGCGGTCGTCCGTCCACAGCATGCGGGAATGTCTTCGTGCCAGAGCCGGTCAGGGAGACCGGGATGTGGAGCAGACTGGGGAAGCCTGGCGTGCTGCCCGCCAGGCCCTCTCTAATGCGATCAGAGCGGCCAAGGAGAGGGCCTGGGAAGAGCTGCTACAGACGCTGAACAAAGATCCGTGGAGGCGTCCTTACAAGATGGTCCTTAATAAGTTGAGGCCATGGACGCCCCCGTTAACGGAGACCCTGGACCCTCAATTTGTCGGCAGAGTAGTAGAGGTGCTGTTCCCTGCCGACAGGGGCGGAGCCGTCCTCTTCCCTGAGGTAACAGACTCGGGGTGGAACGACGAGCTGGGGGTTACGGGGGATGAGCTGGAGCGAGCTCTCCGCCGGGTCAGGAGAGGCAAAGCTCCTGGCCCGGACGATATCCCAGGCAAGGCTTGGACCTTGGCCGCTGGGGGACTGACCGGCCGGTTGATCCGAGTGTTCAACGAGTGTCTCAGGGTCGGTCGGTTCACCGCACGCTGGAAGGAGGCCAGTCTAGTCCTCCTGCCAAAAGTAGGTAAGCCCGCGGATTCCCCGTCCGCGTATCGGCCGATCTGCCTGCTGGACGAGGCCGGCAAAATATTTGAGAGGATTATTGCCGAGCGCCTCGTCCAACACCTGTCCCGGTGTGAGGGTGGGGGCCCCTCTGACGACCAATTTGGCTTCCGTGCGGGAAGGTCGACGATTGACGCGATGCTTCGCGTCATCTCTCGCACGGGGGCCGTGACGGGCGGGGGTGGGGTAGCGTTGGGGATGTCATTCGACGTCTCCAACGCATTTAACTCTCTCCCTTGGCCTTCATAGGAAAGACCCTGTTAAGGTTCGGCGTGCCCGCCTATCTTATCCGGGTAATCGCCGACTACTTCCGGGACAGGGGCTTGATGTTCATCGACCAGGACGGGGTTGAAAGGATCAGGATCGTAGAATGCGGGGTCCCGCAGGGGTCCGTATTGGGACCCCTGCTTTGGATTATAGCATACGACCTGGTCCTGCGGGCTGCTCTCCCCGCCGGGTGTTGGCTCTCAGGCTATGCAGACGATGTATACCTGGGAGTCGACGGGGAGACGTGGCAGGAGGTGGCCAGACTGGCCAATGTGGCGGCAGCAACAGTGGTGCGCTTAATTCGTGAGATGGGCCTCAAGGTGGCCCCGCAGAAAACTCAGGCAACATGGTTTTATAACCGTGCTCTGCGGAGTCCACCGCCTGAGGGGCTCATCATTGCGGTAGAGGGAGTCCGCGTCCCAACCACTCCCCAGCTAAAATATCTGGGGGTGTGGTTGCATGAGTCGGGGAGTTTCGGCGAACACATCGCCCGCACAGTCCCCAGGGCCAAGGGCATGGCTAACAGCTTAGCCAGGCTTCTGCCCAACCTTGGGGGCGCCGGCGGGCGTGTTCGCCGCCTCTTCGCGGCGGTGGTCCACTCTGTACTGCTGTACGGAGCGCCTGTCTGGGCTGAGGAAGCGTCAGCCGACGCCAGCCTAGGCAGGCAGTTGAAGGCCGCCCAACGTATAATCGCAAACCGGGCGGCCAGAGCGTACAGGACCGCGTCGCACGTGGCGGCGACGGTCCTCGCCGGCATCCCCCCGATAAATCTCCTAGCCAAGGCGCAGGCTAGAATTTATCGGGAGGTAAAGGAGATCGAAGCCGGGGGGGGGGGGCACAGTCGTGCCTAAGGCGAGGGCCAAGCTGAAGCTCCAGGCCAGAGAGACCCTCTCCGTGAGTAGAGTCAAAGACTCACGGATTTCCGACTCTCGGGGAGGAGGGTCCGCGAGGCCATCCAGCCATTCCTGCGGAAATGGCTGGAGAGAAAAGGACTGACGTTCCATGCGACGCAGGTGTTCACGGGGCACGGTTGCTTCGGGGAATACCTGTGCCGCATTGGAAAGGAGCGCACCACGTGCTGTTACCACTGCCCGGGGGAGGCAGACACGGCGCAGCACACGCTGGAGCACTGCCCAGCGTGGGAGGAGCTGCGCCGTGTCCTCCGGGCAGAGATCGGGCAAGACCTCTCCCTTCCGGCCATCGTCGAGGCGGTGGTCGGAGTCAGGGGGGAGGTCAAATGGAACGCCTTTGCCTCCTTTTGTGGCAAAGTAATGTCACAAAAGGAGGCGGCGGAACGTATCAGGAGGGGGGAAATAGCCCCTCCTCCTGACAGAGAGGAGAACGATGGGGGGCAACCCCCGCCGCCGCTACCCCGGCGCCGGCGCGTCTTGCGGTGGGCCCTCCCCCCGCGCGACAACAGCCCCAGGAGGGGCGAACGAGCAGTGCGACGAGGGGTCGTCGCCCGTACCGGCGGGTCGTCGGCGCGTGCTGCACCGCCGTCCCCGCCGCCGCGGCGCCCCTGCATCAGCAGCCCCGGTTGGGGTGCTGAGCGACAGCAGCGAGGGATCACTGCCGCCGCCGTCACGCGGCGGCACGCCCGCTGCGGCTCCAACCGGGGCAGTAACGTGACAGTAGAGAGGGGGATGGGAGTCCGCCGGCGGAAGCACGGGTGCACCTGCGACAGGACTGGGCTGTACGCCGTCAAAAAATTTTGCTGTGGGCTTTTAAAGGCCCGCTCTCCGTCCGGTGGCTATCCCGCCCCCCTCCCGTCGGCCTTGCCCTCAGTACATGCAATAAAAAGGATCCATTCCTATTGCATGTATTGAACCAACCTGCTCTTCATATTTAGCAACACGTAAGTTAATAACTGGATTCGTACTTTCTAAGCCAAGGCGTATGTCTACTTCTTGTTGCTTCGCTTTGCGTAGAACGTGTTCATATGGTATAGTTGCCGTTATTTTATCACCAAATTTCATTAGCAATTTTGCTTGTTTAGCTCACCAAACCGATGCAGGTTTATTAGCATTGACGAGGTAAGCAGCAACTTTCTGATGTAAGTATCTCACCAGAGATCTTTTTCGTTTGTGGGGTAACTTTTGTATCAAAGTCTGTTACCAAAAATTCAGGGTGGAGTTCCGAAAACGGCGCACCTCCGATTTCGATGAAACTTTGTGAAAAGCTTCGTTTTGGATTAAAATGAAAGCCCTTAAAAGGAATTTTGGCGACTCCTATAATAAAGCCATTTTTTAAGATAAAATGATGAAAAATATAGGAAGATCTTTCCACGCATACACTTTTCATGCGAACCGAGGTTCACCCCTACCCCCCTGGTTGCGGGGGAGTGGCGGTAGCCCCTTTTATTTCAAAAAATGGCTTTATCATAGGAGTCGCCAAAATTCCTTTTAAGGGCTTTTATTTTAACCCAAAACAAAGCTTTTCACAAAGTTTCATCGAAATCGGAGGTGCACCGTTTTCGGAACTTTATCCAAAATTCAAAAACACAATCCCTATGTACAACAGGTTTCGAGAACAATTTACCATCTATTACAGCACCGCGCTCGTTACAATATCCTTTAATGTAGGTACACATAGCATTGTGTAGATAAACGTTTATAAACTCTATCACTTTTAAACGTCATAACACACGGAATATTAGTTTGAGAATAAATTTTTTTGCTATAATATGTGACCATACACGTCTTTTTAGCGTCACGTATTGTTTATCGCTGTAAACAAGGGATTCAGGTTTCCTTGCTTCCCATTTCTCAGTGGAACGGTAAATATTTACCCTTACAAACCCTCCTTCAATGACTTTCTCCTTCACATATATTGTAGAGAGCACTCTCCTGAGTGACCTTCAGAAGGTTTTAGCCGTTATTTATTAAAAAGTTATGAACAAATATAATTGAGAAATATAACAGTTTGTGTCAATACTAAGGGAAGTAATTTGCTAATATGTGTGTATAGACAGTACACATGTAGGCGGGGGAGGGGCGGCAACCCCTCCCTCGTAGGCAGGGGTGGGTGGGTATGGACCTCGATTCGCGTGGAAAAGTGAAAACCCGAACCGTACAATGATAGACCTTGTTTTGCTCTATAAGCAGGGGTGGGGCGGGGTGGGGTGGATCTCGCTTCGCGAGATGGTTCTCTCGACAGATTGGATGGTTCTCTGGACAGCATTGTACTTTCCATGCAAAGCGAGATCCACCCCACCCCACCTCACCCCTGCTTATAAGGCAAAACGAGGTCTATCATTGTACGGTTGGGGTTTTGAACTTTGTACGCGAACCAAACTCTACCCCCTTGCTTATATATGTACTGTTTATACATATATCAGCAAATTACTTCTTTTAACACTGACACAAACTTGTATATTTCTCAACCTTTTTATTCATAACTTTTAAATAAACAATGACCAACGATTAAGTTATAAGGAAAAGTTACTGAGGGTCATGTCCTTGACAACATATGTCAAGATCATTGGAGGTGCCTCCTCTTATCTTCATTTTTATCTTTTTCTATGCTAACTATTCTCTGCTTTAACAAAAAGACTTTTCAATATATTAACGATTCACTGGTTTAAATGACTTTCCTTCATTCATACATGTACTATTTCCACATACTTATCAGTCGTTTATGCCTTTTATAATATTTAAAATAACTGCTATATTTTTCCAACTTTTTTATTAATAATTTTTAAATAAAAACCGAGCGAAGGCTAAAACCTTCTGAAGGTAACTCAGGAGGGTGTCCTCTGTAATATATGTGAAGGAGAAGGTCATTGAGGGGTGTTCATAAGGGTAAATATTTACCGTATTTTTTAAATATAATGCAATTAATTAATTAACTTTGTATCAGTAAAAAATTAAAATGTAAACTCAGTAGATTATGTTATTATCAACATACCGAAAGTCTTCGTTCGTTGGCACTGTGTATATCCTCATCTTCGTAATTTATGATAAATTTGCTATTGTCCCATTCATCTTGTATCTAATTAAAGTTTCAAATTCTTTATTTTAATTATAATACATAGCTATTTAATATAATAACTATTCTTTGTTACATGGTAACAAAAAAATGTTGTGTTAATCTGTAATACGATAAAGTCAAATCTTTGGCAGTATAAATTTAAAAAAATAATACCTCTTTAAAAGCCACATTTATAAGTTGCATCTCTTCCTGTGAGAGAAGATTTATCTTGCAAAGAGCACGCGCATAAGCTACGCTTCCCTGAAAATAATTACAGATAAACCTTATTAGCATCATTTATGAGATAATATCCTGTTCAGATAAATTCCTGATTTATCTACATTTCTATTTATCATAAAATGTCAATTATATATTTTTATTGTAAGCATTATGATAAGGATAATAAAGAATAATATTTTATGTATGAGGAATATATAAATAACACATAAATAAACTCTTACAAAAAACTTTTCTAAAAAAAGATAAAAGACGTCAAGTAAAATATATTGCAAAAATGATAAAAATAACCAAAACAGTAATTGAAAAATTTAATTAAACAAAGAATTAGAAATGAAAAGATTCTAACATCTGCTAACAATTAACTAGTATTAATTAATAGAGAAAGAAAAGAGAAAAAGATAGAGTATATCAGTATAAAGATAGAATATACCAGTGTAAAGAGGAGAGACATTAGCACTGACATTATACAAGATGTTTCAAGACATTTTTTATAAACTAAAGAAGCATGTTTACAAGATTTATAATTGAAGTAAAAATGTCCTATAAAACATAGGTCCAATTCGGAACGATTATCCATTTACAATAATATTACAATTTTTTGGAACATTTTTTTTATTAATCCTTTCAGTGCGGAGCGACCGGGACGCAAACAGCCCTCCAGTGGCCGAAGCGTCGATCTGCCGATATACGCGATTCGGCCGAGAAAGCTAGGCACTTGACGTTCAACGCGCCTTCAATTATTATATATAACAAAAACATTTAAAAAATTTATCAACAGAAACATTTTAAGTTAATATTTCAAGTTGCTCGGCAGTGAGCAGCATGTAAACAGTGACTATAGTTACTGCTCGGCCGTAGCGAGCAGTATAATGGACAGCGACTATAGTCACTCTCCGTACCGAAAGGGTTAAGATAGAAAATATGAAAGAAAACATAAAAATCACATAAACTGTTCAAATTGACGTCTTTCGGCATTAATACACAGCATTAATGCAGTGCATCTAAAATGGATTGAATAGTTCATCTCCGTTTCCAATTCAAAATAATTGTACATCAACAAACGTTATTCATCTTGCTGGCCACTGAAATCTCACTCTTAGATTTTTATTTGTGAGGCTATATGAAAAGTTTAGTACACGTAAAAAAGATTAATACTGATCGAGTTGAATTAATACAGCGTCCCAGCAAACATTTTGGTTACGCCGTAAATCTTTCGTCATTTGTTGGGACAGATTTGATCAGTGTTTGATGTAAATCTGTCGACATGTTTGGCGACAGACCTGCTCTTTGTATGACGTAAATCTTTCGTCATTACAATGCTCTGTCAAATACTTTCATCTTGCCAACATATTGCTAACAAGTAAGGTCATTTTCAAATTAAAAGAATATACAAATGTCGGATCATCGCATCTAATAGATGGCATCCGATAGAATCTGTTTCTCGTAAGAAAAATACGATGAACAATGGTATAAGAACAATATATAAATCACGAAACTGCACAACTTGTATCAGTTGTATCGTAAAGTTTACTTTTATAATAGTGTGGCACACTTTTTGAATTGATGATAACGTTAATATAACCTTATTTTAGTTAATAGTTTTTGAAGACTGATAATAATTAAATAAACACAAAGGTCTATATTCTCAACTCTCTTTTATTGATAAAAGCGCGCTTTTATTTCTGAAATGCTACAGTATATGTAACGTTTGAGGAACCGTTTGTTCCGTTTACTCTTCAATTTAATTGTTCAACTTGATAGCAACTTGCCGGCAAAATTGCGGACATTTTCTGGTCTACGTTTGGTGCCAATCGACTGCCGCTTTGCAGTAAACAGATCTGTCCTGAGTTTGTTGTCAATCTGTTATCATATTGCCATTGTCAGATTTATTCTGGTGTTGTCGTCAATTTGACTGCGGAATATGATCTTCAGATTTGATTCACATTTGAAACCAACTAAGGACACAGTAGGACCTGGCTTTGGCATTATCGTTCCGGTGGCATTTGTTTCCCTTTTATCAACATCCCACAACCACAATGTTTGCTAGGGGCGAGCCTGTGACACATTTGGCTTTAATTGTGTTAAAATAAACTGTTATTATATTGTTGGCGAATTACGAATGTACTTTCGGCTTAATATTTTTCTCTGCGAATCAGTTGTAAGTAATACCTCCGATATTGCACACAGGTCAGAGATGGCAAACTGCATTAGTACACTTTATGTTTTTTTTTTATACAGAAGCTTGAACTCTTAAGGCTTCTGGGCGCTTCCGACATCTTGTGAGATTGTGACGTCAGAGGCGAGAAATGACACGTTGAGAATTCGTGCGTGCCATTTCCAAATAAAAAGATATTTGCATAAAATAACACTTCAGATTACTTCAGCACACTTCGAAAATACTTCGAGGTTAGGTTAGGTCTATCTCTTTCCCTTGACAGTTAATAAACAGTCGTAAAATGAATGTAATACGAAAGCTAGTCATGCGCCTGCGCATAAACCTGCATCGCATTACATTCATTTTACGGCTGTGTGGCGACCGAATTATCGTAGCGCCACGGAACACCACGCCGCGAAGTTACGCGTCTGGCAAGCCGCCGCTGGGGCACACGGTACGGGCGAGCTGCCGCGCGCGATAGCGAGTTCGCCGCGCCGCCCGCCGCTACGCGGCTAACGCCCGATCCAGTTGCTCGTAATTAAGTTCACGCTGGGGAGCTATAAGGAGACCACCCACGGCGCGAACTTCAGAACCTTCTCTCGATTCGAGACGTCTTTTTGACCTCACAGGCTATCAATCGAGATCAAAGGCAGAAACAGTTCCTACGGAACTAAATCAGAGCGAGTTCCTTGAGGGCCTTTGCTTAACGGGGTGAGCTCCGGGCTTTCGGCTCCAAACTTAACCAACACTCGGCAAGCTGCCGCGGAAGAAGAAGCAGAGTGGCTATCCCGGCCACAGTCAACCGCCTGCTCCAAGGGTCCGGCCTTTCCTCGAGCCAGTGAAGACTACGCCGGAGACGCCTCAGCCACCTCTCATCGTCGTGAGAGTGGAATCCTTCCGAGAGTGGAAGCTAATTCCTCTCGATCTATCGGCCTGCCGGAGACACGTTCGTGGAATGTGATTTCTGCCCAGTGCTCTGAATGTCAACGTGAAGAAATTCAAGCAAGCGCGGGTAAACGGCGGGAGTAACTATGACTCTCTTAAGGTAGCCAAATGCCTCGTCATCTAATTAGTGACGCGCATGAATGGATTAACGAGATTCCCACTGTCCCTATCTACTTAGCCCTGGCCTTAGCCGTCGTAGGCCAACGGAGTTAAGGCGATACGCGAGTTCCCTCGGCTCGCGGGCCTTCGGGCCGCTACCGGCTTTTCCGGAGAGGGTGTGGGGGTTTTGGGGTGTGTGAGTGTGTGCGTGTGTGCGTGTCCATGTTTGTGATCGTCGGGTGATAGAGGTGCGGTCGGGTGTCGATGGATATTTCTCGAAGACTAACCAAGCGGGGAGTAGTAGACCCGCGACCGTAGGACGCGGATATGTTAGTACCTGACCTCTGCGGCGTAATAAATGGTAAGTTCTGGCCTAGGCCAGTAAAGTCCATGTGAAACCGCATGTTTAATGTGGGAAAACCGCTGTCCGTGTCTGGGCGGAGCCTATTCGGGAGTTGAAGTCGGCCACCCGGGCGCATGTGTGGAGGATTAGCTGATCACTATTTCCTCATATCCTGCTAGTGGGAAGATACACTGGCGACGTCTAGCCCGAACTTTGGGTGAACGGTGTCGAGGGGCATACGTGCTCATTCAGTAGGGGTGACGTTAAACCTTTAGCATCAAAATACATAACCTTTTTATAGAGTCACGTCTGCATGGATAGGGGTGATCGCCCGACAAACTGCTTCTCAGCTTCCATGCAGTTTAACTAGGGTTGTTACTCGGCGGGGATAGATGCCCATACGAGTATGGGCTGCCATGATGGCCGAACCGTCGTAACAATTACAGTACGTTAATATGAAGAACGCTAAAACCCCAAACCCGGACAAACGCAACGATGACAAAAAGGCTAAACACGAAACGGATAATGCTAACATGGATATGGACAAGGGTGACGGACAAAGGACCGCGACTAAGACAGTGACGGGTGGGGACAAAAGCGATGGTCAAAAGACTGTTACTAAGACGGTAACGGTAGCGCTGACCAAGCTCAAACATAAGAGCTCGGAGAAGGGTTCGGAGAAGCCTATCACGCAGGAAGGCTTAAAGAAATGGGCTACTAAGCAAACCCTAGACGATAAGACGGACGACGACGGCTCGATTGGCGACGATTCGACTCGTCCGTTCGAGCGAAGTATGAAGCTGGTTAGGAGCCCACCATCCCAGGTTTCGAGGGATATACAAAGTGAGTCGAGCGGGGCAGTGGGAGGGGGTACGGCCCCGGGGACTGACCTGCTGCGGACGACCTCGGACCAGATTTTGTCGGGTCATGAAAACGAGATCGGTGCGAGTAGCGAGTCAGGCGGGGACGATGTATTTGAGGATGGCGATGCGACGACTCGAGAGGGGTCGGCCGCTACTGCGATGCATAACGTCAGATTGAAACTGGACGGTATCCTTTCCGACCCGAATGCCAAATTTACAAAGATGGCGGGGCAGAAAATAGCGGCGCTATTTAGCGAAGTGAGCGAACTAATTATGCAACTAGGCTGCGAGAATGCGTTTCTGAAGGGTCGCTTGGCCGAAAGGGCGGAGACGAACCGCCCACCACCGGTTTCGTTCGCGGAGGTTGTGCGGAAGCACACGGAACCTCGTCGTGAGGCTACGCACGTGGGGGCCCCCGCGGCGTCGGAAGCGAAGGGCAGAAACGGACCGCGTGATAGGGACTGCTCAGTCATTATAGCGAGCAACGCCGATAAAGGGAGATCGGTGGAGGAGGTCAAGAAGACGCTGCTGGGAGTTATAGACCCGGTGGCGTCTAATATCAGAATTAGGAGCGTTAGGAAAGCCAGGGATGGCAGAGTCATACTACAGGCGCATTCCAGAATCGATGCGCAGAAAATAATCGCCAATCAGGCGATTAAGGAGAATGGGCTCACGGCGGCCTTGCCTGTGGCCAGGAGGCCGCGTTTGATATTATATGATGTGCCCAAAGACATGGAAGTCGATGGTGTCAGGGGCGCTATTAGTAGGCAAAATCCCGAACTTCTGGATGGGATAGAGATGAGGACATACGCGGAGGAGTGCGTGTTCCGCTTTAAAATGGGTAAGGGGAACGAGGACACCGTAAATTGGGTGATCGAGGTGACGCCCGGTATGCGCGATAGATTCGTGAAGGCGTCGAGAATATATGTAGGTTGGAGGAGTTGCAAGGTCGCGGACTTTATGTCGCCGACCAGGTGTTTTAGATGCCTGGACTTAGGGCACATCGCGAGGCACTGTAAAGCGACAGAGGAGATATGTTCCCACTGTGGTCTGGGGGGTCATCGGCGGGATAAATGCCCGGATACAGCTGGGCCGATGGTATGCGCGGTCTGTAAAAGGCGGGGGCGACCGGCTAATCATGCGGTGAGCGATAGGAGGTGTCCCTCGTACGTAGCAGCTAGGAATAGATGCGCTGACACCATTGACAATGGTTAGGTTAAACACGCAGGGTGTCTCGGGGATGAATGTGGTGCAGAGTAATTGTCAGAGAGCGTATGCGGTTATGTGTGACCTGGGTGAAATGTTGAGTGAACGTCGAGTGAGCGTGGCACTGCTGCAGGAACCGTATGTGAAGGATGGAAGAGTAGTTGGACTCCCGCTACGAATGGATGTGATTGTGAGTGAGAGTGAATGCATTAAAGCAGCAGTGGTGGTGAATGATCCCAGTCTCGATGTGCTGTGTGTAAGGGAGTGCTCGGACGAGTATGGAGTGTGTGTGTGGTTGAAGGGAGACTTCGGCGAGATGTATGTGGTGTCTGTGTACTGCCGGTTCGGAGAGGACATCGAGCCGTATCTGGCGTACATGGACAGGGTGCGAATGGCGACCAGAGGAAAGCGTGTGTTGGTGGGTATGGATGCGAATGCCGTCTCTCCCTTATGGTACAGTAAGGGTAGGGGCGGCAGTAGAGAAAGTGAATTGCGTGGCAGAGTGCTTGAGGAGTGGATCGTTGCAAATAGTATGATTGTGTTGAATGAGCCGAGCGAGAGTTACACGTTTAGCGGACCCAATGGGGAAAGCGACATTGATGTGACTCTCGTGAGCGATGTATCTGAGGGGTGCCGGTACGAATGGGAAGTCAAGAGCGACTGGGGTATCAGCGACCATAACGTGTTGCTGATACGTATGACCTATGGTCAGAATGTTGAGCGAATGGAAGGTAAATGGCCTAGATGGGTGTGTAAAAACGTGGACTGGGAGGGCTACGAGAGCGATCTAGTGGAGTATGCGTCTGAAGATGCTGTGAATGCGATGGATGACTGGAACGCCGATAGCTTGGCGGAGCGCGTCACATCATGGATCCTGAGGGCGAATGATAATAGAATGAAGAGGCGAACGTGTAGAGTTGCGAGGAAGCTTGTGTGGTGGACGAATGAACTCGAGCAAATGAAGAAGGATGTGAGGAAGCGTAGGCGTGCCTACCAGCGAATGAGAGGGAGAGATAGGGGACGCGTGGAAGGATGTCTGAATGCGTACAAACGTACTCTGAGTGAGTACAAGAGAATGATATGGAGAGTAAAAGAGGAGAACTGGAGACAGTTCGTGAGTGACAAGGGAAATCGGGATCCGTGGGGTGACGTGTACAAAGTGTGTATGGGAAAGTACGGACGAGACAGATTGAGTGCCATGAAGGTGGGTGACAGGACAACGAGTACGTGGAAAGAGAGTGCGAATGTGCTACTGGATCGCTTCTTCCCGGACACGGGGATGGAAGAGGTACGATTGGCAGAGAGAGAGATGACTGTAGGGACGTTCGAGTGGAAGGAAGTGGATGTGGCTGTGAAAGCAATGAAAGTGGGTAAGGCACCCGGGTTGGATGGAGTGACTGCGGAAATGTTGTGCGCCGCCTGGCGCGCAATTCCGGGATGGTTGAAGAGAGTGTATGATGTGTGCTTGAGCACCAATCGCTTTCCTAGGGCGTGGAAGATAGCGAGAGTGGTTGTATTGTTGAAGTCCCCGGAGAAAGTGCGGTCGGACCCCGGGTCGTACAGACCGATCAGCCTGTTGTCTGTGCTTGGAAAAGTGCTGGAGCGATTGATGGTGAACAGGATTGAGCGACTGATGGATGGTAGAATGTGTGAGGCACAGCACGGGTTTGTGAAGGGACGTTCGACCGAGAGTGCGTGGAACAGCGTGCGTGAGTGCGTGAGTGGGTCCGAACACAAGTATGTATTGGGAATCTTTGTGGACTTCCAGGGTGCCTTCGACAACCTGGAATGGCCATGTGTGCTTGAGAAGTTGCGTGAGGAAGGGTGTGACGAGATTGGGTTGTGGGAGAGCTACTTTGATGAAAGACAGGCATGTATGATGGGAATGAATGATGAAGTATGGAAGAGGGTCCGGCGGGGTGCACCGCAGGGATCCATCGGCGGCCCAACTATTTGGGATCTGCAGATGGATAAGCTCCTGTGGGAGTTCCGCCGGCTAGGATGTGAGGCAACAGCGTATGCTGACGATCTGTTCGTGCCTGTCGAAGGAGAGAGCCGAGCAGATCTGGAGAGAATGGGGAACGAGTGGATGAGGATAGTGAGCGAATGGGGTGAGAGTGTCGGTGTGAAAGTTTCAGAGAGCAAAACTGTAATGATGCTCCTGAAAGGGAATATGTCGGAAACGAGACACCCGAGTGTTAGTGTGAATGGGAAGCATGTGAGGTATGTGAAGTGTGTGAGATATCTGGGTGTATGGGTGGGTGAGCGAATGAGTTTCAAGCCGCACCTGGAGTGTATGAGACAAAAGTGTGTGAGTGTAGTGGGAAAGTTGAGACGAGTGATGAGGAGAGAATGGGGATTGAGAAGGAGAGCTTGGCGTGTGTTATACAAGGGACTGTTTGCTGCGTGTGTTATGTATGGTGCGAGCGTGTGGTACGAAGCCATGAGGTATGGATACGCGCGTGACGCTATCAATAGATGTCAGAGAGTGGCGATGAGCGCCTGTTTGAATGTTTGTAGGACGGTCTCCACGGAGGCCATGCAGGTACTGATGGGTGGACTTCCGTGGGACTTGGAATGTGTGAGAAGAGGTGTGAATACGAGAGTTAAGAATGGTTGGACATTGAGTGAAAGGGATATCATGAGTGAAGAGGAAGTGAGTGCGAGAGATGTGATTGATAGCATGAAACTGGTGAGTGATAGGCTGTATGAAAGATGGCAGAGCAGATGGGATGATAGCGTGAATGGGCGAGTGACTCATGGCTTTGTGCAGGATGTGAGATTTGCCGAGAGTTGCTTGGGATTTGAGCCGAGCCTATGGCTCGGCTATATCCTGACGGGGCACGGCAGTTTGAATGAGTTTTTGTATAAAAGGGGATTGTCTGAGACCAAAAGATGTGCGTGTGGTGCTGAGCGCGAGGATTGGAAGCATGTGATGATTGAATGTGAGATGTATGAGGATATCAGGAGCCTGGACGAATGGGGAGTCAGGGTGAGTGAGGATGGTAGAGTGGATGTGAGCGAGGTACTGGAGCGAAAGGAAAGATATGAGAGTCTGAGCAGGTTTGCGGCATGTGTGTTTCAAAGGAGAATGAGTGGGAATGCGTGAGATGTGTGAATGCGGCCTACCAGTGCCGGGCCTGCAGGAGACCCAACTGGGAGCAGCTTCGGCTGCGAAGATCCGACCAGTGATCCAGACTGGTACCACGGGGACCGGGGGCCCAGGGAGCTTGCTCCCGCCGGTCGCGGGTAGGACCATCGTGGTGGCAGTGGTTCACAGCCAAATGCTGGCTAGGATACCCGAGTCTTGTACTTGGGTGTCCGACGGGTGAGCTGCGTCCCAACAGCTCGGGTGCCAGCCTGCTTAGCTGGTAGAGCGGGGATAGTCGCTCGCCCCGACCAGTGGGGCTGCGGGATCCTGTAATCCCGCGGCATACTGGCAGTATCGACCTCGGTCGGTGCGCGCTGATTGGGCGTATCCCAATCCCGCGCCCATGGGGGCCGTGTGGATAGGGCTCGACGAGCAGGTGCCGCACGTTAAACTCGTGACATTTATGTCCCTATCTACTATCTAGCGAAACCACTGCCAAGGGAACGGGCTTGGAAAAATTAGCGGGGAAAGAAGACCCTGTTGAGCTTGACTCTAGTCTGCCTTACGTACCGGTGGTACAGGACACCGGGCGAGGACTTGATTCCGAAGCGGTATACTCGGATCAGCAGCCGGAGACGCACTTTATTAAATGAGCTGTTTGGAGACTAACTCCCTGTATCCCGTATCCGGGGGATAATAAACTCCTCCGTACGCATAGCACACGTGCTTCGCACGTTGCCCCGCATCTCGCGGGGCCCTAAACGAAACCAAAAACAATTCACAGGTTCTCTCCTCGGACGTCACTAGATTCACGTACAATATATTAATTGTGGGGCCGAGATATGTAAGTATTCCTAACACCCCTACATGCTGTTTATTAACTGCCGCAAAAGGGAAAGGAATAGACTTCAGAGTATTTTTAAAGTGTGCTGAAGTGATCTGCTGTGTTATTTTATACAAATATCTTTTTATTTGGAAATGGCGCGCATGAATTCTCAGTGTTCCATACAGCCCAAAATGTTTTCAAAAAATATTTTTTTACATTTTTATAAAAATATTGCAAGAAACATTTTAAAATGATTTCAGGAATATTTTTAAATGGTTTAAAAACCTTTTGTTGTAACATTTTAAAGAATATTTTAAGAATGTTTTAAAAAAATATTTATAAAAATGTTCTTTTTTATCACCCATACAATATTTTCTTAAATATTTGAAATATTAATTCAAATCTACATATTTATTGTTTTATAATTTTGTTCCAAAATACTTAGAAAATATTTTAAATTTATTATATATATATATATCTAATTATTGGTTTTATAATCCTTTCTTAAGTATTTTGGAAATGTTACAAAATATTCATAATTAAGAAAGATGCATAGTAGCGCATCTTTTCATGCTAGTTTGCAACGACGTCGCTAGGCAGCGCATAATGGTAAGACTAACTCGTAAGTAAATTTCAGTTGGGGGCTAATATAAGGGGGAGATCCCAGTTGCGCACAGAATAAATCGGACACAGCAGGTTGAATCAATCGGACACAGTGACAATCGGACACAGTAGAAAACGGACACACGGCGGTTACAATCGGACAAAGTAGGAAACGGACACAGTAACAATCGGACACAGTGCTAATCGGACACAGTAGAAAACAGACATACGGCGGTTACAATCGGACAAAGTAGGAAACGGACACAGTAACAATCGGACACAGTAGAAAACGGACACACAGTGGTTGCAATCGGACACATGCTAAGTTGTAAAACGAAGTCCATCCTGCCTACCGGCGGAGGGGTTGCGGGAGGGGGAGCCCCCCTTCCCCCCACGTGTGTGTGTGGGTGTGTATGGTAATTTTTAATTTGAAGATTAAATTACAGCATGTGTCCAATGTCTAGACACTTTATGAAGTGCTACATTACCGCATGGTGCTGCAATATATGTAAATCCTATACGTCAAGTGAATGGAACATCCTACCTTGCACATAAGTCTTGCTAATCTTTACTGTATCGATTACACAGTGCAACAGACCAAAAAGGGATAGGGAATTTTCAAAAGAAATGGAAAGGTCTTGTGCCCCAGAACACGTTCCTAAAGAGATTTTGCTAAGTTATCGCACTTAAGATTCTTTCATTAAGTACAAGAGACAGAATTTAGCTAATTAGGCCCCGAAACTTTATACCTGGGGTTTTTTGAGGCGAAAAAACCATTTTTAGTGTCCGTTTTAATCGTTCAGACATTTAGGCTGCGTTTATTTACTGCCAGTACTGAAAATAGTTTACGTAATGCACGTTAGAGATTTTTAGTACTAAAAACATAGCAAAGACATTGCAGTTTTGCCGAACAATCATTCACTTTTACGTATCACTTCACGGCTATGAAATAGTTGAGGCTGTTGATGGAAAAAAAAACACATAGGCTTATATGCCCTTTTCCATAAATCGTCTAAATCGACTCAAGTATGTGTTATATACATGTAATGGCAAAATTCTGATAACCTTGGCACCTTAATTTGACGATAGTTTCTGGTAGTACTTTTAACGCTGAACAAAAAATTATATAGGTCTTATAGGGCTAACCGCTCTGGTTTTCAAGATATACAGTGTTAAAGTTAAATTAAATAATATGAATTTTTAAATAATACTTCAATTGTGTGTGTATAAACAGTACACACGTAGGCGGAGGAGGGGCTACCGCCCCTCCCCCGCAAGCAGGGGATTGGGGGTGAACCTCGGTTCGCGTGAAAAGTTAAAAACTCGTTTTTTCTTCTTTCGTCGCTTCGTATGAAAAGTTGCATTGTGTAAAAATATTTAATATCTGTAACAGAAATAATTTGTTATAGCAGAGAAAAGTTAGGATATTGAAAAGTGGCACCTCGTGACACCTCGTTTCGCGTGGAAAGTGTATGCGTGGAGGCAGTAGGTTCCTCCCCCCCTGCGGGGGGCTCCACTATTGTTAAACTAGACACATAGTGTGCCTTCAAAGTACATGCGTCGGGTTTCCACGCGTGAAAAGTTGTAAACCCATGTGGCACCTCGTTTCATATCGACAACATATATCAAGGTCATTGAAATCGGTCGCTCTCGCTCTTAATCTAAAGTTTTACCAACTTTAACACTACATATCTCGAAAACCAGAGCGGTTAGCCCTATAAGACCTATATAATTTTTTGTTCAGCATTAAAAGTACTACCAGAAACCATCGTCAAATTAAAGCGCTAGGGTTATAGGAATCTAACCCATATAATATACAAAGGACATGTTACTTCTCTAATGTTTACATTATGTGTAGATGCTGTTGTATAAGTACTGAAAGTCTATAGCGTGTTTGATATAAACTTTTGATTTTTAGTACTGTTCAGTACAGTCGGCAGTAATATTTACTTTGTCGATATTCGGAACACAGCCTTAGAGACGTTAAATAAAGATTGCTATTACAACTATACTATTAGGCCGTGAAGTAATATAAGATTTTCAAAATGAGTGATTGTTCGGCAAAACTGCAATGTTTTTGTTACGTTTATGAAAAATTTACGCTAAAAGACAGCAGAGTCCGCATAGACGGCATTGTGCAAAAAGCATATGAAGAATATTTTAGCAAAAGTTTAAAACAACCTAGCTTCCAAAGCGCGGATCTAGCTCGCGGCTGGTCAGGGTTCGGAGTAGGCGCGGAGGAAGACACAAAACTCGGTTAAAATGGACACTGTAACAAGTTTATTCTATAAAGCGTAAATGTACAGAGAGATCGCGGGAGTCGAAGACATATACAGAGATCGCGGGAGTCGCGGACGCGGATAGATCGCGGAGTTCGAATACAAAGATCGCGGGAGTCGAAGATATATACAGAGATCGCGGAGTTCGAAGATATGTGCAGCGATAGTGGATACGGTAACGACGATATACCAGGCGCTGTACGCGGATCGGCGGGCGCGCGGGCTCGCGGAACACGGCGCGACCACGGTGGAAGCGCAAGCTTCGGCCAGCGGCGGCGCGGCGCTGGAGCGCGCGGAATCGAGCGGCTAAGATCCTTAGCAGATAAGTCCGTTCGCGGACTTATACGCGAGATAATGTACTTAAAAAAGGGACACCGTGCCTTGTCTCGCCCGGCGGGTGTTCGACCGGGCGGCATTCGGCTGATGCTCGCCGGGAATGATGCGTTTCGGGGCGCATCGTTATAAGTTCTATAAAAAATGTATCGTGGGCGCCAGGAAAAATTTGTAAAACTTGCTACATTGGACTAATGGATTGGTAAAATGGAAAACGCGCTGCCGTTCGGTGTTCCAATGATTTGGACAAATCCAGGTACACATAATTCCTCGGCCGCATAAACACATCGGCCACCTAATAGTATAGTTAAATAGCAACCTCTATTTGAGCCTATGTGTCCTTTTTTCATCAATGGCCTTAACCGTTTAATGGCCGTGAAGTGATACAAAATTATACAAATGAGTGGTTGTTCGGCCTTAGAGACGTCAAACTGCAATGTTTTTGCTACGTTTTTAGTATTAAAAATCTGTAACGTGCATGATGTAAACTATAGATTTTCAGTACTGGCAGTAAATAAACGCAGCCTAAATATCTAAACGACTCCAAAAATGGCTTTCTCGCCCCAAAAAACCCCAGGTATTGGGATCTGACATGTGGGCGGAGTCTATCTGTGACGTAGTCAATATGGCTGGCGAAAGGTATCACTTTTAAAAACATTATGCTCGTTTCTGGCACTTAATGTCGCTGTCATTAGAAAATATTTGTTGTTAAACAAAAAGTGGTCCATCGAGTAGAAATTTTATTGAAGGCGAAAGACTACCAAAGGCATAGCATATTATTTTATGTGGTAAAGATGGAGAAAGTGCGGAAAGTGATACCGTAAAAATATTAGCTCTCTGTTTACAAACATTAAATTTGAGAGAAAAACCGCACGAAATAAAAGGAAAAATTCGTCGAAATGATGAAATCGAAGCAATGCTATATTTGTGTAAAGCAGGTCTTGGCGAAAAATCCAAACATATATTTGCTGTTTTGCTGCACTGCTACAAGTAAGTGTCTAACCTGTAAAGTATAATATAGAGACTGATCACGCATAATAGAATATTTTTTTCTATTTTTTTAATAATATAAAATATGAATATAATTTATATGTAAATTGTTATTTCTATATAAATTATATTAATAATTTATAAATTATGAATATAATTTATAGGAATATAACATTGATGATTTCAATGTTCTTGCACGGATAAGATTTTGCTGTGCAATTAAATACACAGCATAATACATCCTTCTTTTTATTGAACGCGGTGAAAATTCAGCTTTCCATTTTTACGACAAAATATCACGCGTGTATATAGATACGTACAAGCACATGCTGCGTCGAGGAAAAGTATCACTTCAGAGCCTGTATTTCCCGCAAGATGTCGTATCTTGATATATCAGATCCCAATAAAATTTTGGAACCTATTTTAATCATTTTTCGATTAGCTAAACTCTGTCTCTAGTACCTAGTAAAAGAAGCTTAAATGCGCTAACCTAGCGAAATCTCTTTAAGAACGTGTTTCGGGGTACAAAATCTTTCCATTTATTTTAAAAATTCCCCATCCCTTTAAAAAAAGTTCATATTTGTCGCACAGTGTTATTTTTAGTTGTACTAAAAACAGTCTTAAATATAAGATCGGACTATATGAATACCGAGCTATGTGTCCGTTTCTTGATGTGTCCGATTGCAACTACCGTGTGTCCGTTTCCTACTGTATTCGATTGGCACCGTGTCCGTTTCTTACTGTGTCCGTTTCCTACTGTTTGGAGCTCACGTGTATATTAGTTGTATATATATTATTAGTATAATTGTTTGACGTTCGCGTTACATATTAGTCGATAAGTTGCTTCTCGTATCATTAGCGTGCATTTGTTGAAGCGTTGCCGTCGGTAACTTCAATTTCGTGCTTAGTGACTCGCGCGGAACGTTGGCGGATCGCGATCGTTAGCTTGTCAATATTCGCGCGACTCATCCAACTCGTGCTGCCCGCCCGCGGGTGGCATCCCCAAGTAATGGGAAAAATTGGTACTCGCTCGCGCCGTACTTCGCAGGTGCGCGAGCCAGAGAGTGCCGGAAGGAATCACTCATCGTTCGGACGTGATCGAAGTAACATACATCTTTCGAACACCGTCGAGTCAACGCTCTCAAGTTTCGGACACGATCGAGCTAACATTAAAATCGTGTTCGTATATCACCACTCGAGTGTCGACAAAACGGCCGGATCTCAGTTGGAGATCGCCGCAGAATGTTGCATCCTGCCTGCTTGCCTGCCTCAACCCTTGCCTGCACTGCTCCTCCCGTTTGCTTGCACGCTTGTACGCTCAAGAACTCGCCAACCACCTGAAGGACGAGGTCGAAGGAGAGAGCACCACCACAGGAGGGTGACGGGCAACGATCCGATGAGTCGCTTAATTGTTGCTTTGCTCGTTTGCATTACGGTTAAACCTCGTGAGGGAACGGTCACTCTGGTCCTTCGAGTTTGCAATAGAACTTTCGCGAATCCGGGGAGCGCCTCACGCCCCCCCGAGCACCTACTGTGTCCGATTATAACCGCTGTGTGTTCATTTCCTACTGTGTCCGATTGATACAACCTGCTGTGTCCGATTTATTCTGTGCGCAACTGGGCTTCACTCAATATAAGCAGGCCTCCGGCAAAGCAAAATCATGACATCCGCGAGACATATCTTTGCCAGCAATACAATGCAAGACTCACCCAACACTGCTGCGGTGATATAGATATATGTATAAAATAATATTTTCCAAAGTAAAATATAAAGATGTATATTTTTCAAATATTAAAAAAATCTTTTAAACCTGAAATAATTATTGCTGATTGGGTTAAATATATTTTATTTTTCGAAGCAATATCTTTAAAAGAGGTAAAACTCCACAATTAAGACCTATACGAGAAATCAATTGAAAGGAGGTAAATTTTATGTATTCTTGCCCTCTGAATCAAAAACTGTTGATCAAAGTTGGGGTCGTTGCTTATTACAAAGTTTAACGAAGAAAATATAGTAAATAATAGTACATGTAATTCTATGATACCGTATATAGACAGTGAGTTCTGCCCCCCTGCGGGAGGCTTCACCTCCTAAAAACTAACCCAACCCAATTGTTGTGTGGGTGGATCACACATGCATGATTACACGGTAAATATTTAATATTAAGGAGCCACCCCCAATTCTCACAATTTTGAAAGGTATTTATTTAGAATACGGGCCTGAACGCAAATATAAATGAAATTATGTTCAATCAACGCGTTTTTGCACGAAATGAAAGAATCTGGCAGATAAACGCGGCGGCCTGCCTCGCAAAGCGAGATATTAATCGTTAAAGTTGACGACTATTCAGGTTAGAAAATCTGACATACCGACCAAAAAAAGCGACTGAAAGTGCCCCGTGGCCACATGCGCATGCTCCGTAGCCACATGTGTAGTGCACTTCGACGCGTTTTACTTAAATAAATATCTTGTCATTTGCAACCTGCACATCTTAAATCTTACAATGGCATACTCAGTCCAGCAATAATCCGTTACTTGCGGTTTAGGACATCATTAGCAATGAAAATACGTGGCCGATTTATACGGAAAATGTTCTGGGATAAGAATTTTACGGATCATAAACAAATGATATATTTACGAATGATATAATGATATTTTGTATTTAACTGTTTTTGTGCATTTGGTTAGAGCAGAGTACAACCCAAAACAAATCGTTTAAGTTGTCGACTATTGCGATTAGAAAATCTGTCATCAACGAAATGCAGCGATACGAGCATGCGCCGTGGCTACATCACGAAATTTTAAGAACCTATATAGGTTAGTGGCGCGCTTTACTTTATTCAAATAATTTTATCAGTATTGGAGATTGGACCCGTATTCTAAATTACTACAAAATAATTAACGTGAAATACATTATTTATTATAATAACAAATATATAAAATGTATAATATATATGCAAAACACATGCTATTAATTCAACATATATGAAAATACATATATTAGGCTTTCGTTATCTAACGCGGTGTATTTTAATATATAATTGTGGCCACAGCGCATGCGCAAGTGGCCAAAGCGCATGCTCGTATCACTGCATTTCGTCGATATGTTAAATTTTCTAACCTGAATAGTCGTCAACTGTAACAATTAATATGTCGCTTCGCGAGGCAGACCGCCGCGTTTATCTGCCAGATTATTTCATTTCGTGCAAAAACGCGTCGATTGAACATAATTTCATCTATATTCGCGTTCAGGCCCGTATTCTAAATAAATACCTTTTGAAATATGTTATTAAGGACATGACCCTGAGTAACTTTTTCTTATAACTTAATCGGCAGTCATTGCTTATTTAAAAGTTATGAACAAAAAACGTTTGAAAAATATACGAATTTATGTCAATACTAAGAGAAGTAATTTGCTGATATGTGTGTATAAACAGTACACATATAAGTGAGAGAAGGGCTTCGCCTTTCCACCGCAAGCAGGGGTGAATGGGGGTGAACCTCGGTTAGTGTGGAAAGTTGAAAACCAAACCATGCAATGATGGATCTCGTTTCGTCCTATAAGCAGAGATGGGAAAGGGTGACGTGGACCTCGCTTCGCGTAAATGGTTTTCTGGACAGCATTATACTTTCCATACAAAGCGAGGTCCACCCTACCCCACCTCTGATTATATTTATAAGACGAAACAAAATCTATCATTCTACGGTTCGGGTTTTCAACTTTCCAGGCGAAACGAGGTTCACCTTCATTCATCCCTGCCTGCGGGGGAGGGACAGTAGCCCCTCATGTGTACTGTCTATACACATATATCAGTAAATTACTTTCCTTAGCACTAACAAAAACTGCTATATTTCTCAAACTGTTTTTGTTCATAACTTTTAAATAAGCAATGATCGCCGATTAAGTTATAAGGAAAAGTTACTCAGGGTCATATCCTTGACAATATATTTCAAAATTATGGAAATTAGGGGTGACTCCCTAACACTAAATATTTACCGCATTTTTTCTCATTTTTATAATAATATCTTAGAAAATACAAGCGATCCCCAAATTTTATTAACAGTTTGGATTCAGGGGGCAAGAATACATAAAATTTATCTTCTCCCAATTGATTTCTCGTATAAGCCCTAATTGTGGAGTTTTACCTTAAATAATTTTACAAATATTATTGAATATATTTATTTGCAATCTTTTCTGACATAATCTAGCGGACATAGAAATATTTAAAAAATATTTTTGTGAATTATTTTAATCTTCCTAAAAAATACTTAAAAATATTTTAAAAATATTTTGAACTGTATGGGGTGTCATTTCTCGCCTCTGACGTTACAATCTTACAAGATGTCGGAAAGAGCCCAGGAGCCTTAAGAACAGAAATAATACAGAAAAATAATTTATTTCATAATTCGGGAATTTAAAAAGAATTCTTCAATTCTCTTTGCTATCTGGGTTATTAGTTATAGATGAATAACGTTTATTAATAACTAGATAAAGTTTATTCAAAATTTTATGTACCTATAGATATTGTACAATATCTATATATGGAGGGGTAACAACCATAGTGGTGTAAGTCTTTTTAAAAATATTTTCTCGTGTGCATAGATGCAATTTATATATTGTACAGATTGCATCTATGCACACGAGAAAATATTTTTAAAAATTTGACTTGCACCACTATGTGGTTGTTACCCCTCCATATATAGATATTGTACAATACCTATAGATACATAAAATTTTGAATAAAATTTATCTAGTTATTAATAAACGTTATTCATCTATAACTAATAACCCAGATAGCAAAGAGAATTGAAGAATTCTTTTTGAATTCCCGAATTATGAAATAAATTATTTTTCCGTATTATTTCTGTTCTTAAGGCTCCTGGGCTCTTTCCGACATCTTGTAAGATTGTGACGTCAGAGGCGAGAAATGACACCCCATACAGTTCAAAATATTTTTAAAATATTTTTAAGTATTTTTTAGGAAGATTAAAATAATTCACAAAAATATTTTTTAAATATTTCTATGTCCGCCAGTTTTTACTCCTCCATATATTCAATATGTTGTTACAAAAATACCCAGGCGGCGTTCAAGGAAAAAGGACCATGGACAATGTATAGGGGAGAGTTGCAAAATGCCTACCACTTATTCTTTATTATATTTCTTATGTGGTAGTGATTTGTACGTAGATTAACGTTGGAAATTGTAGCTTAATGTTTCCGGCACCTATTTATTACATGTTTAACCTTTCACCAATAACAAAAATTAATTTGTTATACGTCTTTTTGTAACATGCTACAAAAGGTACGATTTAGACAACAAGTCGCCTAATTTGTACCTGTGGGTCTTTTAAATCGTACCTCCTTGAAAGTATCAAATTTATGTATGAAAATAATAAAAAAATATGAGAATAAGAATTAATAAAAGGAATCATTAACTAATACCTATTTTATTAATAATTTATCAAGAAAGGATCAAATTATTTAATAACTACTAAATAACAATAATGAAAAGGTAAGGATGTTGAAATAAAACTGGCTTAACTTTATTTTTTGCAATTTACAGTTGTATTTATGCCAATTATTTGTCAATTATCAGTTTTACATTCATATCATTTATTGCAAAATAAAATATTAATAGAATAGAATAGAATAGATACTTTATTTACCCCAAGGGGTCTTAAAGGGCGTTTTTTTATATTAAGGACGTACCCAACCCTGTACAATCTTATCCAGCACCTCATCTTATCCAATACATGTGGCGTTTTATAGGGACGTACCCAACCCTTTACACTTGATCGCTATCCTTCGACAATTTACAATTTTTGCTTAATCCGATTTCTCGCCTGTACATACACGTTTCGCACGCCCTGTCCTTATCCTTCTTTTCGCCTATTCGTTTACTCGCTCTCTCGCTTATTCGCTTATATACGCTTATTCGCTCTTAAATCTATCTTATCTCTAAACCCAATCCGTTTCCCCCCCGTCGGACTTCCGTTTCTTTTGCCAACCTTCCTTTTCATTCATACCATTCTCTCATCCACCTCCTCCATTCTCATCCCTCCATCCTGTCTTATTTCCTCTATTGCTTTCATCCACTCCTCTCCCTCTCCTTTTTCTCCCAGTAACCTCCCCACCACTTCCTGCCACCCCTCTCCATCCCACTTTTCCCATCTCGTACACTCTTCCCATATGTGTTCCCATGTTTCCTCTTCTCTCCCATACATGCTACACCTTCTATTTTCCTCCTTTTCCCAATATAGTCCTTCCCTAACCTCATTACCGAGTCTAAACCTTGCAATCCTACTCCATCTTGTTTCCTTTTTTCTTTAAGTATTCCGGAATCCCGTCCTTTCTTATAACCTTATACCACCGGTTGTATCTCGAGCCCATGATCTTTTCTATCCTTTCTTGCTTTTGTTTCAATTTCTCTCTGTTCTCCAAAATTTCACCTTCCAATTCTTCCTCTTTTTCAACTCTCACCCTCAACCCTTCTAGGTAACTTTTTCTTTCTTGCTCCCACCTTCCTATTATCTTCCCCTTCTTCCATCTCTCTTTCATTTCTTCCAGGCATTTCCTCGCTATTCCCCCTCCATTGCCCTCTTCTAACTTCTTTTCAAATTTCCATGCTCTCTTACTTGCTCTGCCTCTCATCTTCTCCCTCTCCACTTCATCTCTCACCATATATCCTGGTGTCCTCCAGTTTAGACCAAATACCCATCTGAGATATCTCTCTTGTATACCTTCTACCTCCTTCCTTTCTTTCCATCCCCATATTTCTGCCCCGTATCCCATCACTGTCCATATCAAAGTGTCGTATAAACAGATCCTTCTTTTCCAATCCTTTTTCCACATTCTTTTCCCTATCCCCCAAACTTCCCTCATTACTCTCGCCGCCTTCCTTCTTCTATTTCTAATGTGCGCCTCTTGTTCCCCATTTTCCTTCAGTGTGTATCTAAGGTATTTGAATTCCTTAACTTCCTCTAATTTCTTTCCTTTTCATCTCCAATCATACTTTTTCTTCCTTCCTCCACCCTTTCTGAATCTCATTATTTTTGTTTTCTCTATACTCAATGTTAATTCCTTCCTGTCCAGGTATCCCTCTAGCCTCCTTATCATCGATCTCATGTCTTGTTCCTCCTCCGCCATCAGCGCTACATCATCCGCATACATTAATGTGTATATCTTCTCCCCTCTCAGTTTCACATCTCCCCATCCGCCCTTCTTCAAATAGTCTTCCATATCCGCTATTAATATATTGAAGAGTATCGGACTCAACGGGCACCCTTGTCTTACACCCTTCGCCATCCAGAATGTTCCTCCACTTTCTCTTCCCATTCTTACCCTGCTTTTCGTTTTTCTCAGTATCTCTTCAACCCTATCTATTAGCCCCTGCCTTACTCCTCTCTCTTTCATCGCCTTAATTAATACTTCTTTGTCCACTGAGTCAAACGCCACTTTCAAATCTATGTATAATACTGTCATCTTTCCTTTCTCCTTTTCTAGTTGTCTATTTACCAAGTAGTTCAATGTGAATATTTGGTCCATTATCCTCATTCCTTTTCTCAATCCTGCTTGATTATCGGGAATCAAGTTCTTCGTTTCTACCTCCTTCCTTATCCTTTCAGCTAGTATCGCTGTGTAGATCTTGTACATCGAAGACATAATTGTTATTCCTCCGTGATCCTTCACCTCTCGTCCTTCTCCTTTCTTTATTATTGGAATTATTTCACCTTCCTTCCATTGTTCCGGCCAACCTTCCCCCCTCCAGACCCGTTTACATATTTCCCATATCCATTTCACCATTTCTTTTCCTCCAAATTTCCACGCCTTGTTCGGTATCCCATCATTGCCTATTGCTTTTCCTGTTTTCAATTTCTTTATTACGTTTCTTACCTCCTCCAGTTCTATCTCTTCCTCTTCTTGCCTGTCCCTTCCCCCTTCTCCTTTCATTACCCTATTCTCCCCCCACCCATTAATTCCATGAAGTACTCCTTCCACTCTTCCAGGTTTATCTCTTCGTTTATCCTCTTCCTTCTCTTTCTTACTCTGCCTATCAACTCCCATACCTTTCCTTTTGTTCTTGCTTCCCCTATTTCTCTTATCATCCTTTCCTTTTCCTCTTTCTTCTTTCTTTCGCACATTTCTCTGTACTTGCTCTGTACTCCCTCCTCTCTTCTCTGTACCTTTCCGCCTCTCCTTTTCCTTTCCTCCATTTTCTCAGTTCTCTCCTCACTTCTCTTTTTCTCTCCCTGCATTCTTCATCCCACCACCCTCTTCTGTTCTTATTAGCCATTCTCCCACCCTCATTTTTATTCTCCTCTATTACTTTTCTTGTCCTCGACATTCCTACTTCTATCTCTTCTTGAAGTTCCCCTTTTCCTCCTTCTATCATCCCTAACCTTTCTTTAAATTGTGTTCTTCCCTCCTCGCTCCATACTCCTCTTCTTCTTATTCTTTCTCCCTCTCTCTTTCCCTGCTTTCTCTCAAGTTTACCCCTCATCCATACTATTAATGGATGATGATCTGAGTCTACTCTTTCTCCTACTTCCAGTCTTTCCACCTTCTCTCTAACCTCTTCCTTCCCTATAACGTAATCTATAACTGTCTCACCTCTCCCTCCTGTGTATGTAAATTCACCTTCTTCATCCCCTTTCACGCCTCCATTTAATATCATCCATCCTCTTTCCTCTATTAATTCCAGTAGCCTTCTTCCGTCCCTATTTATTTTCTTGTCTTTTGATCTTCTCCCTCCTCCTTCCATTCTTCCCTCGTCCTCTTCTTCCCATCCTCCTTCTTCACCCGTTCTAGCATTAAAGTCTCCACCTATTATAGTTCTTACCCCCTTTTCCCCCTCTTTCGTCCAATCCTTCAAGCCTTCTAGTTTCCTGTCTATATCATTATTTACATATAATCCTATTATTCTCCATATTTCTTCTCCTATTCTTATCTTACATTCGATTTTTCCTTCTTCTTCCTCCAACCTTCTTTCTTCATTTACCTCTTCTATTCTTTTCCGTATTCCTAATAACATGACTTCCGTTTCCGGTGCTAGCGAGAGTGGCAGGTGTGTGTGTGTGTGTGAGCGAGGTTAAAATTGCATAGAAAGGTAGTTTGGAGGAAGTTGGAAAAGGCGAGAGCGATCGAGCGGGAGAGAGTGGAGGTATGAGAGTGAGGAGGTGAAAGAGTGGAAAAGGAGAGGAATAGGTAAAAAGGGATAAAGGGAAGGAAAGTGGCAAGGGAGAGGTGACGGGTACGGCACGGACGAAAGTTAGTGTAGAGTGGCGATAGGAAAGAGACGGGACGATACGGTGGCGCGCGAGCGGGCATAGATTAGTATTGATATAGAAGGGAAAAGAACGGTAAACACATTGAGGCATAGAATAGCTAGAGAGATAGATATCGCCAATGGAAAATGACGGAAGAAAAGGGAAAACGGCAAGATTGATAGAAATAAAATATTAATAGTATTATACTTGTGTGGAATACCATTTTGGAAAGCCAATTGTTGCACGTCTGTAATATTAAGCCTAAAAAATACTGCTTCTAGATGTAATATATGTTGAACAAGTTTATCTTCAACATCATCTGACAATGTTTGCAAAGCATCAAGTGTCTTATTCCATTGAGAATATTTTTTTTCTTTTTATTTCTTTTCATCCTAGGTTAAAACAAAACATAAATTTTATTTTTAACTTTGCTTATATTATATAATTCTAGACAGTATCATACCCTATGGATATATATGTATAACGTTCATGTACATCCCGGACATGAAATGGACATAAATGAATACTTGTAGGATTTCGTGTGCTGTCTAGAGTATAATAGTTTAAAAGAGATTTTAATTACTTATATATATACATATTCTTAAAATTATAAATTTGCTGTCGCGCACTTAACCAACCAACTTGTCACGCTCACTATCGCGTTTTTTTACGTGCCGTTAACAGTATCCAATTTCAGATCTCTTCAGACTCATCACTATCGTATTTCCTTTTCTTTAAACTTCAGGATAGGTATTATACTTGTATCACTATGTCTTTTAACAAAATCGCTGTTGTAATTGTCGTACTGTGGGCAGAAGCGATATACACCGGTAGACGGCGAGACGAACAATGGCTATAGGTTATCACGCAAAAGAACGAGCAAAGAAATAGGATATACAAACGTACGATTTAAGCCCCTTGCACAATAGGCGATAGCGATAGCGATAGCGACAGCGACAAGGTTGCCGACAAAGCTATACCTTTGTCGGTAACTTTGTCGCTGTCGCTATCGCCTATTGTGCAAGGGGCTTTATTGCACACGTATTACAAAAGTGGCGCGTGTCTCTAATCGCTCAGATGGAAGAAGACAAAGAAAAAATAAATCATAGAAACGTAGCGTAACGTATTGGGATCTGACATTCGTCGCCATAATCTGGTGGTCGAAAGCACTGAAGGCTCACAGATCTCGTGGCATTGTACATATGTACAGGCTTGGCGTGCGGTCGTACCGGCTTTGCGTTGTATTTTTATTATAATGGATGTTGAATTTTATTCTCCGCGTTGAAAATCTACGAGCAGAATTAATTATTTAGTTCGCAGTTGTGAAAATAAGACTCCAAAAACATTAAATGTTCAATTTTATTGGTTTTCTAACCCCAAAAGGAGTGCTTTATACATGTCAAACATTTATTTGGCAATTTAGAGAAAATTGATCGTTTTAAAATCTGGAAAAATGCATTAAAAATGAAGAAAGTGACCCATTATATGAGAAAGTGTTAGCCGTTCTGCGCCATATTTGGTTAAGCCCCGCCTCCATGTCAAATCCCAATAGTCGACAAGCGCGCTCTCGTGCGGACTCTATTAGTTTTTATCATAGGCTGTAGCACCTGGGAAAAAAGGTTTAGATCTGACCAGATCAAATTATATCTCAGCAGATCAAATTTTATCTGGTCAGATATGCTCAGATATGCCTTCTCATGTCTGCGCAGATCTGGTCATATATGCTCATATATAACTATATATAACTATACATGGGGAGCAATCTTGTCTTCGACGGCTCAGATCGGACATCTCCTCAAATCTCCTCAAATCGGATCATATCTGCTCAGGTCGAACCATATCTGTGATTGAATTTCATCGAAACAGTCTAGATCTGACTGTATCTGTTTAGATATAACCATATCTATACTTGAACGCGATCCAAAATACATTACATCTGATCATATCTGTCCAGATATAAGTCGAACTGAGGTTGTGTATGATCGAAAACTGTTTAGGTATGACGATATCTGGCCACGTTTAACTATAATAAATTAAATGTTCGATGATCGATATTTGTCTAATGTAATATTTAATTTAAATATATAAATATAAATTTATTTATACGTAGCAAATTAAAGATATTCAATTAAATATCTTTAAGATAATTATATACATATAAAAATAATTTGTGATAAAGATATAATTTACAGAAAACAAGTATTTTTTATAAACAAAAAATGTTAGTTATTTATTATAAAAGCACTCTCATCAATTCGCCTTATATCTAAAATACAAAAGACAATCACAGAAATATAAGTTATTTACATTGTAAGCTTACAGATGATGGATAAACAAAAGTGAAAAAATTCTCAATTTGATTATTATTTAAGAGCTAGATTACATTAAAAATTTTGTTGAAGTTATTTGGAGACTTGCATAAATAATTACCAACTCGAATAAGAATTATTAGAGACTTTACATTTTTTACTTTAATTAATAAGAATTATTTACTGGTTATACAGGGTGTAACAAAAAAGTCTAAAATCGTTTGTTGTAAAAAAAAACAGAAAAAAATTATTTTAAAAAATTTGATTGCATTTTGTAGACGCATTCAATTTTGCAAAATTGCAAATGTAAAGATTAATAAAACGTAATATTATTATTCGATTTCTTTCATTATTCTACGTATAAAAGTAGGAAGGTTAAGTTATCGAAAAGTGAATACTTTACGAGATATATTACATATTTTATATTAAAATGTCATGAAAATTTAAAATATCTCAGGAAATTTTTGTCGAAAGAGAGCTTTATCATAATGTTTTAAAAACGTCTTGATAAGGGCTACAAGAATATGACATATGGAAAATAGGGGTTCCTGTTTAAAAAACTCAATGTAACCTTAATGTGACTTTCCCAAGACCGTTCAAGGTCAAACCAATATCACCACATAATGGGCAACTTGGTACCCTACAACTTTTGTATAAAACATTTCTTCTGAAAACGTCATCTTTCCGAGATAATCCAGTGTCCCGATCTTTCTGTTATACCCTGTGCAAATGTCAGATCATCCGATAGACGGCATTTGATGAGATCCGTTTCTCGTATTTAAAATATGACAAACAATGATATAAGAACGGCATATAAATCAAGTGTACGGTACAACTTATATCAGTTATATCGGAGTTTACGCTTATAATAAATTTTGAATTAAATCGATATATTTATGGTTTTATAGCATTTTACATCCCTTCATGATTTTTAATTATATCTGAGCAGATCTGTATACATTCGGTAAATATAATTATATCTCGGCAGATCAAATTATATCTGGTCAGATCTGGTTATATCTGTTCAGATTTGGCTAGATAGAAACAATTTGCAGATCTGGTCAGATCTGATGAAGCAGATATGATCATATCTCGGCTGATATAATTCTTTTTTCCCGGGCAATCACACTTAATTGCTACTTAGCAGCTCAGTTAGTGGCTGTGCTTCTAGATGCCTCTAATGAAAGGGCTTGAAGAACAACGTGCGTGCGTGCGTGCGTGAAATTTTTACCTTTGCAACAAAATTTTGCTGCAAACTTGGTAAAAGTTTAACACACGTTATTCTTCAAATCCTTTTGTGCGGGGGGGGTGTCAGGCCCCCGGAGGCGAGATTGTCTATAATAGTTCGAAGGACCAGATGGGTAATCAAAATCCCCTCGTGAACAGGTTGTAAGTCGAGAAAGGCAAAATGTGCGCATGCAACGAGATACGAAAAGCGAAAAGCGACTCACCGTGGTTCGCCGGTCGTCTCCTGGAGTCCGCCGATTCTCGTTCTGTCCGTGGTTATTTCGGCATGCATTCAGATAAGCACAGCGAGAGCAAGCACACGCAAGCAGGTGTTAAGCAAGCAGGCGAGAGATCGGTGAACGTGCGGCCGGGCGTTCCCAAGATTTTTTGATCCGTGTTCCACGACTACGTGACGATGAGTGCCCGCGGTCCTGCAACGTGCGCCGCGGGCGAGTAGGTGCTCCCTTTTTGGGGGGTAATTGCTGCCGTCGGTGGATGGACGATGGCAGCACCAATTGGTAAGTCGCATGCTCTCTGCCGGTCGCGATCCACCGACGTTTCGCGCGAAAGAAAAGAAAAAAAGGAGAGAACGATAGTACGACTAATCTAACTACTAATCTAACGACTAATCTAACTATTTACAACTACAAAATATGTACAAGGCGATACGTCAAACATACCGCCCACCAAAATACAACGTATTTTAACGCTTGATTAGGACCATCTGGCGAGTTGTCCACCGGTAGGGAACACAACTTCACCAGAGGACGAGTGAGAGAGTCATCCGCTGTCCTCACTGTGGCGACCCGAGAGATACCGTCACGACCCGGGTGTAGCTCTATGATTCGCCCTCGTCTTTACTGTAGGGAAGGGGCGTTTTCGTTCTTTAATAGGACCAACGTGTCCTTCTGCACCGTATTAGACGACGATTTTAACCACTTTGGTCGTTGCTGCAGAGTGTGCAAATACTCGTCATGCCAACGCTTCCAAAATAGTTGGTGCATGTGTTGCACCAGTTGCCATCGATCAAGTCCGTTTATCGGCACCGGCTCTAGATCCGGATACGGAACAGCTACGAGGGGTTCCAAGGTAAGGAAGTGCCCCGGTGAAAGCAACCCGAGGTCGTTAGGATCGGAGCTAGTAGGGCATAGGGGCCTGGAGTTTAGGATGGCTTCTATCTGCGTTATAAGTGTGCTAAACTCCTCGACGGTGAGGATCTGCGCTCCTATTACGCGTTTTAGATGGGTTTTCACAGACTTGACCCCCGCTTCCCAAAGGCCACCGAAATGTCATGCAGAGGGAGGATTAAACGACCACTGAATTCGTTCCTGCTCCGAGGCGGCTTGCATGCAATTAACGAGCTCTCGCTGCGCTCCAACAAAATTGGTGCCGCAGTCACTATATATCCGCGAGCAGCGGCCGCGCCTAGCAATGAAGCGCCTCAGGGCCGACAAAAACGATTCTGTGGACAAGGAAAATGCGAACTCTAAGTGAACTGCCTTTGTAGCAAAGCAAACGAAAAGGCAAACGTAGACCTTAAACGGGGTTGCTCCGCGAGAACGACGATTGTAAACCAGAAATGGCCCGGCATAGTCGACTCCAGCGATTGAGAAGGGCTTAGCCTGACGTACTCGATCTAGTGACAGATTCGCCATGAGCGGTTGCATAGTACGTGTATTCGCCCAGAAGCACTGATAGCAGCGCGACAGACAACGTTTAATGGCCTGATGGGCCCCCAGAATCCAGAAGTTCTGCGACAAAAGATAATGTAGCGCTCGACGCCCCGGATGTAAGTGTAGACGATGGGTGCGCTTTATTATAAGTTCCGTGAGCCGATGTTTACTAGGTAACAATGCCGGGTGCTTGGCTTCATACGAGATTGCGGAATGTGTTAGTCTACCACCCACCCTGAGGACTCCGCGTGCATCCAAGAAGGGGGCGAGTTTTCGTAGAGGTTTGGAGCAATTCTGATTGCGTTTTAATCTAGCGATATCTTCTGTAAAACAACAAGATTGAACGAATTTAACGAGATATAGCAAGGTCGAATGGAATTCGATTTGATCTACAACGAGAGTTCTATTGAGCAAATTTGATTTGAGTCTATTAACAAAGCGTAGACAATAAGCGAATACTCTGATGAGTTTATCCAACGACGAGAAGCGACCGAGAAGCGAATCAACAACAGTAGCAGAGTTTACGACATCAGCAGGAATTATGGAAACAAAGGCGCGAGATTTTTCTTCCTCCTCAAGAAGATCATCAACTTCCGATATTGTTTCTTGAGTGGGTTCAAATTCAATGAGCCACGCAGGGCCAGTCCACCAAATCGGGTGATCCACTAATTCTTAGGGAAACAAGCAACTTGAGCAACAATCAGCTGGGTTAGATTTGGTATCGACATGTTTCCAGCAAGAAAGATCTGTGTTAGACTGGATGCGGGCAACACGATTACGCACGAACGTCTTCCAACGGTGTGGAGCCGAGTGTATCCAAGCGAGGGCAACCTCAGAATCCGACCAAGCGTACGTATCGTCGACGGCAACCTCAGGCCGGAGAATGTTTCCGATATACTCTAATAAATCTGAAAGCAACATAGCCGCGCAAAGCTCGAATCTTGGCAAGGTGATGGCCTTAAGCGGGGCCACCTTTGATTTGGCGCTAAGCATTCGGATCACTACACCACTCTCGGCGACGATTCTAATGTATACAACGGCTCCGTAGCCCTGTTCGCTCGCGTCACAAAACCCGTGAATTTCTCGTTTGACTACGTTATCTACTGCGATAGTACGAGGAATGCGAATGGAGGCTAGCGCGGAGAGCTCCGACTTGTATCTTTTTCATCTAGAACATATCTCCGAAGGAGGCCTGTCGTCCCACTCTAATTTGAGCATCCAGAGTTGCTGTATCAATCGTTTGACTGCGAACGTAAGCGGTGACAAAAAACCCAATGGATCAAAGATTCGAGCTAATTCAGAGAGATGGTGCGTTTGGTGCAGTCTCTGTACAACGGATTGACCTGAAAGCCAAAGCTGTCCGATTGAGGATACCAACGAAGTCCGAGCACCTTAAGAAACTGATCTTCAGGCGATTCAAAGGATAGCAACGACTGACTACAGAGTTCCGGATCGAGATTAGCTAAAACCGACGGATGGCTACTGGCCCACTTTCTGAGTTCGAATCCTGCAGTTCTAAGCAAGGCTTGTAGCTGCCGCTGAAGCTCATGGCCTTCTCCTCTGACTCAACGCTCGCTACCACATCGTCGACATAAACACACTCTTCCAAGACAGCCGCGGCCAACAAGTAACTTACTTTACCCTCAGCCGCCAACTTCAACAAGCAAGCAATTGCTAGGTACGGAGAGCATGTCAATCCAAAGACGACGGTCAACAAAAGGAAGTCCGAGATTGGGTCGTCCTCTGAGAAACGCCACACTATTCGTTGATAGTTACACTGACCGAGTTCAACCAAGATTTGAAGGAACATCTGCTTGACGTCCGCGGTAAGCGCCACAAGACCGATCCAGAATCTCAACAATATCACAACTATATCTGACTGTAACTTAGGACCGGATCGCAACATTTGATTCAGCGAGACGCCGTTCAGATCCTTAGCCGATGCGTCAAACACGACACGCAACTTCGTAGTTGTGCTATCTGATTTGAATACTCCATGATGGGACAGGTAGAAGAACAGGTCCGTCCACCGGGAACGGCTGCTTAATTAATTTCATATGGCCATTACCTAAATACTCCTGCATAAATTTGCTGTAGCTTATTTTAAACTCTGCATCTAGTTTAAAGCAACGCTCAAGTGCGCGAAATCTATTCAAAGCTACTTGTCTCGTGCCAACAAAGCAAGGGTTATCCTTCACGAAGTGATATGACACTATAAAGCGACCAGATACATCGCGACGCGTGGTCTGCGCAAATAGTTCCTCGCAACGTCTATCTTCCTGTGAATACGGCGGAGCTATGGGGATCTCGTCTAATTGCCAGAATCGACTAATTGTAAGAGATGCATCCAAAGAGTCGAGAGTTAGAAACGAATGTGTAGACTGGGATGCCTGCGTCGACACCGAGCCGACAAGAACCCAGCCAAAAATAGAGTTAAAGGCATCTGGTTCGCCTTTCTTTCCTACACGACGACCGTCCCGAAGCAACGATGCAAAGATCTCTGCGCCAATCAAGATGTCGATGGGACCAGGTCGGTGGTACTGCGGATCAGCAAGCTTTAATCCCTCTAGATGTTTCCACGTTCTTTGTTCAACTTGACTACTAGGTAATTGTGCGGAGATGCGTGGAAGAATTGTAGCCTCTATTGGAATGCGAGTATTGCCATTGCCTTGTGTTTAAATCACGAATGAGGTGCTGCCTCGAGTGGCAGCCGCCTTAGTATCATTCACCGCTAGAACTATGGTACGACGCTTGGTTCGTCCGAAACCACCCTTTTGCATGCAGTTTTCTGAAATAATGTTCAGTTGACTAGCACTATCCAAAAGAATGCGAACAGGGAAGGGATTCCCGTGAATGTAGAGAGCCTCGGCCTGCACCGTTGACAACAATACAATCGAACTCGATTTCACAACGCTAGTCATGGTGACGAGGGGCTCACTATTTTGCGGCGACGAACTCTTTTTCGCTTCCGATTCGGAAGAAGTTCTGGTATCCGTAGGGGTACTCGTCGAACTCAAATTCCGTGCGAAGTGCAAAAGCGTATGATGTTTAGCCTTACACGACTGACACACCCACGTCAAGGGACAGTTGTTAACGCCATGACCCGCGCGAAGGTAATTAAGGCACAAATTCGAGGTTTTTGCCGTTGAGTGCCTTTCCCTGGGAGCCAATTTCAAGAATCGAGGACACTTATAAACGAGATGCTGTTTTTTACACACCGAACACTCGGCTGTTCGAGTTGCAAGCGACGAGACCGACACGGATTTTTTCGGCGAAGACAACTGCGATTTGAGCGAAATGTTTGACGGACCCGAGATGGCCTCAAGGACTTTACAATGCACGGAAAGAAACTTAGTGAGTTGAGCATATCGCGGTATCTCTTCAGCCCGATGTGCAGATTCGAATTTATCCTGCAATGAGCGGGGAAGCTTGTCTAACAAGAAGTTTAGTAAAATTAAATCCCACGAATCGGTCATAATTTCATCAGGGCTAGCGCGCGCGTATTCTCGGTGAACGTATCTAACAAAATATGGAGAGCATCGGCCGATTCCGATTTCAACGGTTTAGCCTCGAGTATCGACTTTAAATGATGATCCGCTAGCTTTCTTTTGTTTTGATATCTTGCGAGCGGCGAGTCGTAGGCTATCGTATAACATTCTGCGGAAAAAGGCAGGTTCTTAACTACGTTGAGGACTTCCCCCTTTAGCGAGGCCAGCAGATATTGATATTTTTCCATCGAAGAAATCTGCCGGTTATCGTGAATCAAAGTATTGAACAGCGCGATAAAGGAAGGCCAAAGTGCGAGATCGCCCGAGAATTGCGGAAGCGTAATTTTAGGCATTTTGACAGCCGATGTTTGGCTCGAGGGCTGAGCCTGAGCGGTTCCGAGCGGCGCGCCCGTGATCACTTGATACCGTCCCTTCACGGCGTAATACATTTTACCGAATTCAGCACGAATCACGGCTTCGGTTTCAAATTCGGAAGTCTCCTTGACCTTTAGATGCGCGTTCTCAAAGTCCTCGGCGATCTTCGCCACGCTCGGGTAGCGGGCAAGAAAGTTCGCTCGGATCGTTGATTCAGTCGAGGCCTGCAGGGAGAGATCATGGATCTCCCGCATCCGTCGGACGCATAATTCGCGACAAGAGTGAGCTGACTTTGACATGTTGAGTTACTATGACCAATGGCAGATAGCGGCAAAATCGATTAACAACAAAGGCAATCAACAACAAAAGTACGCAGTACGACAGACCGCGAATATCTTTACCGCGAGCAGGCGATGTGGAACCAGCAAGTCGGCGAAACAATTATAATCGGAGAGTCGACTTAGGATATACAAAGCAGAAACGGTTGAAGGAAAGTTAAACGTGAACTCGAGGCAATGACAACTCAATTCAGTACGAAAATAGGTAAATTTTTACAATTAGGGCCCCAACGAGAAATCAATTAAAAAGAGGTAAATTCTATGTATTTTTGCCCCCCGAATCCAAAACTGTTGATAAAATTTGGGGGTCGTTTGTATTTACTAAGATATTGTGGTAAATATTGACATAAAATCATTATTTTCAAAAATTAATGACTTTGTGGGGTAGACCTTGCTTCACCTTGCACAGTATGCTATCCTATATAATATATCAAGTATATGTGTGGGCGGAGGGGGCTTCGCCCCCCCCCTGCGCCCCCCCATTTTGTGAGTAAACCTAGAAGTGTAGCCGGTAATTATGCAGTAAAAAGGACCACCCTCCGATGACCTTGACCTTGACATATGTTGTCAAGGTCACCCTCCTGAGTGACCTTCGGAAGGTTTTAGCCGTCGCACGTTATTCGTTAAAAAGTTATTAACAAAAAAAGTTTGGAAAATATAGCAGTTATTTTAAGTATTGAGAGGCATAAACGACCAATATTACGTCTTTTTTTTATGTTTATACTTTTATGTAAACAAAGCTTCACATGAGATTCACCTGTACGCAGCTCTTGGTATGTCACTCAGTATTACTACGCGTAGCCAGTGTGTCGTGTAGCCAGTGTGTCGTGACGCGTCTTACTTAAATAAATATCTTGTCATTTACAACCTGCACATCTTAATCTTACAATGGCATACTCAGTCCAGCAATTAAACAATAATCCGTGGCTTGCGATTCAGGACATCATTGGCAATGCAAATACGTGGCCGAAATTTATACGGCAAATGTTCTAGGATAAAAATTTTACGGATCATAACCGAATGATTATTGTCAATTTTGCATATATAAATGGGGTATCGGAAGAATTTTTGCATGATGTATTAGCTTTCACGCTAAAAAATGCATACACAGCTGAGAGGAAGCGCAATATTGAGTATAGATATCGATATTTAAATCATGAGGTAATTCTTTCAATATTAATTGATAATTATAGCAAACAAGTATATTGTTTTTAATACTTTGTAGCAATTGGGACAAATGCGACGCAGCCGTGTGTACAGTTACAGCTTTTTCGATAGAGAAATGTTAGATCTTAATATGAATCCAATAAATAAATAAAATTGAATGTATTATTTTGAAGTTGTGATTTTCATTAAAGCAGATATTTTGTATTTAACTATTTAAAGCGCGTCATTAACCTATGTAAGTTAGTGACGCGCTTTAAACAGTTAAATACTTTTAAAGCGCGTCACTAACCTACATAGGTTAGTTGACGCGCTTTAAACACTTAAATACTTTTAAAGCGCGTCACTAACCTAGCACTAAGAAAGCAGCAACTTTCACGCGAAACGAGATATTCTCTACTTAAAAAAAAAAGACGTAATATTGGTCGTTTATGCCTCTCAATACTTAAAATAACTGCTATATTTTCCAAACTTTTTTTGTTAATAACTTTTTAACGAATAACGAGCGACGGCTAAAACCTTCCGAAGGTCACTCAGGAGGGTGACCTTGACAACATATGTCAAGGTCAAGATCATCGGAGGGTGGTCCCTATTACTGCATAATTACCGGCGATATAAGTTTAGAAAAGCGACAGAATAGTTGCTTTTTTCGAAGCCATCGGAAAATTTTTTCCACCGGAAGATAATACAACCGACAATGAGTAATAATTAATCCGTATTTGATAAATAAAAAAACCAAATATCCGAGTTGAGTGTTTTTTTTCATTTTCTTAACGATATCTTAAAAAATACAAGCGACCCCAAATTTTATCAACAGTTTTGGATTCGGGGGGCAAAAATACATAGAATTTACCTCTTTTCAATTGATTTCTCGTTGGGGCCCTAATTGTAAAAATTTACCCGAAAATATCGACAAACATACCAAAGCACAATAGGCTTCGAGTTCGGAATGCTAGAAAATGCAAAACAACACCGTTCTGTTCGCCAAGGTGACAAGTAACGGATGGCTCGGTTCGAATTTCTATGCGAAAGCACGATGGAATATTCGCGAGAGAATATTCTTCAACTATAATATAATAAATGGTATTGTTCGCACGATAACGAAAATGACGATTTGATTGACGCAAGAGTAATTAACGGCAATTCCGCGCGCGTCTTCTCGTCGCAAAGCGAAACTACGTAAACCAAGCGCAAGGTCACGCGAACGCTTACAGGAAACGAGAATAAAACACAGTATATGGCTATCAAGGAAGATGGTTGCAAGGGATGTACAAAATAATAGTAGTTGCATCAATAATAAAAAAAATATATCAAATAGATTGGCACAGGTAACCGGTTACGACGAGAAATGCACTCAAGTATCTATGGCGTTATGATTAGATCAAAGTTTCAGCAATAGTATATACGACACGAGCAATAATCCGCGACACAAGCATTAATTACGACAACTTCTTTTGACTCGATTATAATTGCAATTATAATATCCAATAATCAACTTGAAAGATTACCAGAGTGCTAAGATATTTTGTACCGGGAACCAGTGCCGACAAACAATACTTTCGATCGACGGCAAATGTGTTCTCAAGAATTCCAACGATCGGAATAATATGTATTTTAAATCGTGCCAAAAACAGACCCAACAGCAACGAGAAATAATGTAGCGCGTTATTATTGAGCGCGAGTCTATGTAGAAAAAAAACTGTGTACACATGGCCCGGCTCGCGACCGAGCATCAAGGCGGCCGACAGTTAGGCGAAAACGTCTTGTCCGAGAATATTCTGGACTTGAATATTTCAGGTACCATATTAACAATTATTATTTTTGACTAATTACCGCGACAATTGCGAAATTCACGATTAATGCAGCTAACGACAATGGCACGTGTTACGACGAGCGAGAAATTCACGTGAGTATTCTCGTCGCGAAGCGAAACTAGAGAATTGCGAGCGAGAGATATCGCGCGAAATTAGAGATTATTAACACGCCACGCGTTATTGCAATTCGCGATTACAAGAGCGGACAAGATTAGCGAAATTAGCGAATAAAGCGAGATGAGCGAAAGGTCGGCGGTATTTTTCTAACGCGAAAATCCGGCTCGAAGGACCAATGTGCGGGGGGGGGGGGGTGTCAGGCCCACGGAGGCGAGATTGTCTATAATAGTTCGAAGGACCAGAGGGGTAATCAAAATCCCCTCGCGAACAAGTTGTAAGGCGAGAAAGGCAAAATGTGCGCATGCAACGAGATACGAAAAGCGAAAAGCGACTCACCGTGGTTCGCCGGTCGTCTCCTGGAGTCCGCCGATTCTCGTTCTGTCCGTGGCTATTTCGGCATGCATTCGGATAAGCACAGCGAGAGCAAGCACACGCAAGCAGGTGTTAAGCAAGCAGGCGAGAGATCGGTGAACGTGCGGCCGGGCGTTCCCAAGATTTTTTGATCCGTGTTCCACGACTACGTGACGATGAGTGCCCGCGGTCCTGCAACGTGCGCCGCGGGCGAGTAGGTGCTCCCTTTTTTGGGGGTAATTGCTGCCGTCGGTGGATGGACGATGGCAGCACCAATTGGTGAGTCGCATGCTCTCTGCCGGTCGCGATCCATCGACGTCTCGCGCGAAAAAAAAGAAAAAAAAGAGAGAACGATAGTACGACTAATCTAACTACTAATCTAACGACTAATCTAACTATTTACAACTACAAAATATGTACAAGGCGATATGCCAAACACCTTTCATTATTACTTTGTCACTAAACCGACGAACAGCTTGTACACACACTCAGTTCAGCGGGTGTAGCTCGACTAATATTCATAGCGGAACGAGGCAAACGCCAATTTGTTGTTAAAACCTGCCTCTAGGTGTTCTTCGTAGCCGCAGTGCATTCTCTGTGCCAGTTTATGCGCTATTTAAAAAGCTCGATCTTCTTTTGAACACATTTTGTATACTGACACATGTAAAAATAGAGGTTAAGATAGAGGAGAAAGATATGTTGGAAGGAGGAAAGTACCCAAGGAGCTCCAATGCGCGTATAATGCGCTTTGAATGTACATTAAACTTTGCATTAAATGCGGTCATAAATGCACATTTAAAGCACCTATTTGTCCCGCATTATATGCGCATTTAATGCATATTATGGTAGCGCATATCAAAAAGTGGGCACCTACGCTCATTGATCGAGGAGCCCAATCGGACAACCAGTGAACTCTGTATTATATACTCTGTAGTATATTGGAATGCTCATTGCAATGTTTAGAGGCCGGGCACGAAGAAAAAAGGGATAGGTTGCTCAGTGTCCAGTGTGACGTGACGGTTCGCCGCGCGTGGCAGCGCCCCGCCGCCGTCACAAGGCGCAGGTTCGCGCCCTCGGGCGAGCCAGGAGAGCGACCGCGAAATCTCCAGGGGGCCTACCGAAACTAGAATGCGTATTATTTATTCATTTCACTTTATTTTATTTTGTATGAAAATGTGGCACCTCGCCGAGGCACCGCGCTTCGGGATCAGGATTGCGGAAGCCGGCGACAAGAGCGAGACCCACGGCGAGGGACGGAGCGGCACAAGGATGTCGCGAGATCCGGTGAGGAGTCCGACCGCGGGGCACGAGGCGGACACGCACAGCACAGCTGATCGGCGAGAAGCCGACAGGGCCGTGATAAGGCCTTTCTCCCCCGAGGAGGCGAGAGCTACCTCCAAACCAACCCCGGGACATCTAAGCGGACCTGGGACGCCTGGCCAGCGTTCCCTCGGTTCGCGAGGAGACCACCGGACGATTTGCGCCCGAACACGCTAAACATCGGATGGAAAAGTCTACGGCACCAGAGACGCCTGGGGGTGCAAAGGACCCCCGCAGGATACCTGCGACAGCGCGCGCGTGATCCGCGACGCGCTTAGTCCCGATTGGTCGCGACACTACGCCTGATTACCGCGCAACCCCCAGTAGGGGCGCGCTTTCGATTTCACATCGAGCGGATCACCGCTCGATCTCTCCTGGTTCGCCCGCCGACTCGAGCAGACGACTCGCGAATTGTTGAAAATCCGCGTATTATTGAACATCCAGATTTCGAGCGAGTGGATCATCCTCGCCTGTGACGACGCTTCGGATTTCACGCGGGAATCAGCGGCACCGGTGAGGTTGCCCTCCACAGTAATTGGTGTGTAAACAGCCACGGTGAAGCCGCGAGTGCCGCGTTCTCCCGCCCCGACCTGCCGTCCTCGGATATCGTGTACGCGTAGCGGTTTTCGGGTTGGCATTGGTGCAAATCGTCGGACGCGACGTACGCCGGACGCGGCGGAAACGTATTGGTGTTGGCGGTCGGTGGCGGACACGAGGAGCCTCGCGACGACATATCCGTGCGCTGCTAGGATCGGCCTCCTGGGGATCGTGACCGCGGGGTCGCGAGATCGTGGATATCACGACATCCGGCCGTGGATAGAATTCGCGTATTTGAACCTTTCGCATGGTAACGAGCGTCAGCAATCTGCTCTCGGGGTTCGCGTCAGCGTTCCTTTATCGCGCGTCGCCGGAGAGTGGCCCTGCGGGGTACCTGCCTGCGTGCTGCGTAGAGACCAGCGCTGCGTCGTCATTCGCGATTTGTGCGAAACGTTTATTGGTCATCGCGTAAATATAGAATTGTTGTCTTCGTCTTTGTGTTATTCGTAATAAGGGTGTCGCGAGGGATTTCGAAATCGCGTCGACGTTACCTGCGAACATCGCGAGCGACCGACCGACGCCCTTAGTGCGTCGCATTTCTTGCGAGCGAGATCAGGCGCGCCCGGCAGGGCGCCGCCCCGTAAATTCTGAGAATACTCGTCAATTCCCTTCTCGCGATACAAATTGGTTACTTTGCGTCACTAGTGATATGTTAGATTTAAGTTGTTTCCGCGATAAATCGGTTCCTCAACCACTCTTTCATAGCGTTATATTGCCGTCATTTCGGCTCCGGACATCGCCTAAATTCAAGTTTTCTTTCCGGCGTATTACTCACTTGTAATTTGGTTTTGATTTCATCCGACCTGTTTATTTTTCCGTGTGATCTATCATTCAACGACAATTTAAGATTCTTTTCCGTGCATTCTCTGCTTGCCCGAATAACCAGACTTGTTTATTCTTCATTATTCAAAATTTACTACGCTGATTATTTACTTTTATTTTAATAAACGAAACGTATTGTTCATTGAATATCTAGCGCTTGTGTGGAATTATTTTGTGTTCGTTTGACAAAACTGCGCCGCCCTGCCTCTAGCCTGCCCCTCTGCCTGGTTCCTCGTGCGACAGGTTTGGTTCTCGCGATTTCGCGTTAAAGTTATCGAGAATTTAGTGGACGCGAGGGCATCGCGTCTGGCGCCCATCGGATTTAATTGAGAGCTGCCTGACTCGCGCGAGGGATTATCCCGTGAGGCCTATCACCCGACTCTTCTAGCGTTCCTTTGCTCCGGCCGAAAAAGCCGTGACACCAGACAGAGGAAGAAACGGACGTTGAGCAACTTATCTTTTTTTTTCTTCGTGCCTGGCTTCTAAGCATTGCTGTGAGCATATTCCAGTACAGCTATTGATAGCCCTACCGATTATTAGCGTATACTGAATAAAGAACGAACAAGGGTGAAATACTTGTAATACAACTCTTTATTCGGACCTTAGTACATAAGCCACGACTCGCGAGAGAGCAACAGCTATAACATACGTTATTATAGAAAGGAAACTTAGAACAGTGTTGCCAAAACTAAAAGCTCACTAGAGTGAAGTGAATGATAGCGCCATATCGCGCCAATGTATATAACTAAAGAAAAGAAACTTTTAATTTATATAAAAATAAAGGCTCACGAGATTAAAAATCAATTACAGACAAAGGAGCATCGAGCCGTAACAGATGTAGATAAAATGCTGTCATCTTGGTGGAAAACCACTAATGAATTTGCGATAGAGCATCCGAACACTTTTTTCACGCGAGCGGACAAGGGCAACGTTACCATAGCCCTCAATAGAGACGATTACATCAAGAAAGTGGAGGAAACACTGTCGGATCCGGAGATGTATACCGTTGTCAAAAGATCCTCTGAGAACGATGACCAACGATCTACGTGAATTACTGATGAGATGGAAGAAGAAGAAATTTATTTCGGACCAGGAAGAGGACAGAGCTCTACTTACAACAGACGGTGTTCTTCCTAGAGCGTATGGTTTACCAAAGATACATAAACCGGAATGTCCACTCAGAATTATGGTCTCATCTATTAACAGTCTGTTATATGTGTTAGCTTCATATTTGCATAATATTATTTACAATAACATTACATTTCCTATCACGCACCTAAAAAATAGTTCTTAGCTGGTGAATGAGTTAAGTGACATCACATTGGAATCAAATTACAAATTGATTTCGTTGGATGTGGTTTCTCTATTTACCAATGTTCCTATAGAATTAGCTATTAATAGCATCGAAAAAAGATGGGACTGTATTTGTGAAGGAACCCACATACCGAAAGATGAATTTCTATTAGGCGTCCGTTTAGTGTTAAACTCTACTTTTTTTGTTTTTAACAACCGTATATACAAACAGATTTTTAGCTCTCCTATGGGTTCTCCTCTCTCACCAATTATTGCTGACATTACACTGCAGGACATAGAGGAAAAGGCGATTAATTTGTTACCTTTTTACGTTAGGCTTTTCCGCAGATACGTGGACGATATTATTATGGCAGCTCCACCTGAATTCTTTGAACGTATTTTAAAAATTTTTAATTCACTGCATAAGAGATTACAGTTTACAATGGAAATTAGTGAAAACAATAGACTTGATTTCCTCGATGTCACGGTAATGGTGAGAGATGGAAAATTCATTTTTGATTGGTACCATAAGCCCACCTTCTCGGGGAGATACCTAAACTACCACTCACACTATCCAATCTCCCATAAACGGGGCGTTATTTTTGGACTAGTTGACAAGATTTTGTCGATTTCACATCCGCAATATCACATAAAGAACTTTAATTTAATTATTCAGATGCTCTTAGAAAATGGTTATCCTTTACCGTTCATTTTCTCTACCATAAAAAATAGACTAACACAATTCTTTCTGAAAAGGAGAAGGATTGATTTTTCATTTGAATCAAGCAACATAAAATACTTCACCGTTCCCTACGTCAAATTCACGTCAGAGAAATTCAAAAGGTTTGTCAAAGATGCAGAGATTGCCTTTTCTGTTGCACATCCTCTAAAAAGATTTATTAAAACGGGCAAGGACAATCTCGACAAGCTAGCCCACAGTAACATTGTATATAAAATTCCCTGCAGAGATTGTGAGGTAACTTATGTGGGCCAAAGTAAAAGGCAATTGAAAACCAGAGTCAAAGAACATAGATTGGACATAAATAAAAATTCTGGTTCCCCTTCTGTTATCTCGTGCCATCGGTTGCAGACTGACCATGAGTTTGATTGGGACAACGTGGAGATTTTGGACATTGAGCCATCACTCCGTAAGAGATTAATTTCTGACATGATACACATCAAACGACAGTCATCCCCGTTAAACAAACAAAACGACACGGAATCTCTTTCGGAGGAATATCTCTCGGTCCTGAATTTGTTCCCACCCTAGCTTCTCTCTTCCACTACCTTCTCTCTTTTTCCCCTTTTCCTTTCCTTTTCTTTTGTCTATATATACGGTTTCGTTCTCTCGTCGCCGAGTATTTTGTCATTCAAAAAAAGTAAAAAAAAGTGCCAAGTACACGCAATGTATTTTGTAAATTCAATCGAAAAATTATCTCACAAAATTGTCTCACAAAAATTGTCTCACAAAATTGTCTCACAAAAATTGTCTCACAAAATTATTAAATTACAAAATTGTTATTTTATTCAATCCAAGTGATATCTACCTCGAAAAAACCTAAATAACAAGTGGTATCTATTTAAAAAAAAAATACGTGAAATCTTTTAATACTGCGCCAATTACAAAGAGAATATATATATATATATATATATATATATACTGTGACGTGACATAAGTCACGTCCCCTGTCCAGACGGTAACTCGACCGAGGGGAACGTCCGGGATGTCGCCTCCGCCGGAGCGGGGCGGGGCGACAGCGTAGGAATCGGTAGAATTTATTGTTTTTGCGAGAATTTCAGATGCCGAGTAGATGGCCGGGAAAGCTTGTAACGACTTTAGTCGCGCCGTGGGAATTACGGGAGGCGTTCTTTGGAGGAGTTGGCCGGCGGGCGGGTCACGTTTGGGCCCTTTGCCGGTTATGCTTGGAGCGTTTCGCGGGGCGAACGCATCAGCCAACGACGCCGGGATAAGCCCGGAGGAACTCGCCACGGGGCATTGCCGCCGGTCGATTTGCCTTGGCCTGGCCAGCCTAGCAGTCGAAACCGGCTCGGAAGTCGCGGCCTGGACAGCCGGACCCAACATCGTCGAAAATGCCGCCAACGGGCGAAGCAATCAGGAAGGGCGCCGACAGGGGCGGAAAGTCGAGCGCTGCCTTCGCGGAGGGCATACCGGCAGTCGGGCTTGCAAGCACGGCGCGCAGGCGCGCGGGCCCAGCGTGATCCCGCCGGGCCAGAGGATCGTCTGGATCGTCACTGTCGTGTCGGCGTGGCGAGAGACAACATCCCGGAAGGACCGGCTGCCGAGCTTGCGGAATTTGTAAGGCCACTACTCGAGCATCTCGTAAACCACGTCTGGGTACAAGTAAGATACGCCTGGCGGTCGGGGCCCCTCCGAGAGTCGCGTAGAGTCGCGGAAAGCATGTGTTGTCGTCTGGCTCCGCGTTAAAAGAGTCACACGTGTACAAGGGCGAACTCGTCATGTTCGGCGTTAAGGTATCGTTCCGCGTTAGAGTATCTCGTTCTGCGTTAATGACCGCGTAAGTAATTATCGAGGGAAATACTGGCGGAGGGCCCGGCCGGCAGAGTAATACGTGAACGCCCTGCCCGAAGAATCGCACGCGGCCGACAGTCGCCGTGTAATTCGTTGTAGTATTCGTTCGTGTATTAGCGTCTCGCGTGATTGTGGTATTCGTGCGTGTATTGGCGTTCCGCGTTCGTGTATTAGCGTTTAGAGTAATAGCGTTGTGTGTAATGTGACGAAGTGTCCTTCGCGGCTGACGGAAATTGTCGCAGAACGGGGGAGTACGGTTCGCGCAATCAGGTCCCGAGGCGGGAGGCACGAGTATTGGGTATTGTGTCGTGTGGCGAGGTGCCCTTCGCGGCTGACGGAAATTGTCGCGGAACGGGAGAGTACGATTCGCGCAATTAGGCCCCGAGGCGGGAGGCACCTGTATTGGGTATTGCGGACTTCGCAAGGTATTGCCGCGTTCGTTGATGTAATGCGGGATATCCGGCGCGGAGTCATTACGGGGCTTTTCGTGGGACGCCGCGACTAGCCATTATGGGACCATTTGCGAGACGTTGCGAATGGTCATTTCGGGCCTACCAACTGGGGAATGGGCAGTTGGAAAGTAGTTAGGGCCTACCAACTGGAGAATGGGCAGTTGGAAAGTAGTCGCGCGTAGGGATTGTGTATTGCGTCGCGTTCGTGTAATCGCGTATTGTGTATTGCGTTCGTGTAATCGCGTATTGTGTATTGCGTCCGTGTAATCGCGTCTTGTATATTGCGTTCGTGTAATCGCGTCTTATATATTGCGTTCGCGTAATTCGCGGCAATCCGTTATAGCAGTCGATGTTTTTTTGCGCTCTTATCCGCCGTATCATATTCGAGAAGTAACCATTGTAATTCACCGATTTATTCCGAAGTAACTTGATTCAGAAGTAACCTTTGTAATTCACCAATTTATTCTAGAGTAACTTGATATTGAAGTAACCTTTTCTTTCAAATACATTACATTGTTATTGGTATTATTTGTGTGTGCTAATTGCGTTGCGCTTCCCTCTTCCTCCCCTCCGAGATCTAACAGCGATCTAAAGTATCTAGAATTCACGCCTGAGATATTTTGCGTTTGAGTATTAGTGTTGGAATTAGAGTAACGTGGTGCGTTTATTCGCACCTGGCGCCCATATCGAGCTTTAGTGAAAATACCCGGTCGAGCTACCGTTGATTTTTGGGAAATATTTAGGAAAGCGACGGCGCGCTCCTCCACGGCCGGCGAGACCGTGAGGACATCGTCGTCGTCGTCATAATACCTTAACAAAATTATTATTATATCACGAAATTGCGTTACCCCAAACTCAATCCAAGTGATATATACCTTAACAAAATTATATCACAAAATTGTTTTACCTAACTCAACCTAAGTGATATGTTATTTCAAAAAAATATATGAAATCTTTAAATTACGCCAACTACAAAGAGAATATATATATTGCTTTGAAAAATAATTGTAGTGCAACTACTCTTAAAAAATAAAACAAAATTGTGTTACCTAACTCAACCCAAGTGGTATGTATTTTTGTATTCCTGAGGATCTTTCTATCAACCCAAGTGGTAGTAGTTTTAATTCTCCTTGATAAAATTATAATATTACAAAGAATCATTTAATCATTTTAATCACAAAGAATTAAAGAGGTAACATTATAAAATAAAAATATTTAATTAAAATAAAATAAATAAATTTTTCTTGTAAAAAACTTGGCGCTGCTTTTTTAAGATTAATCTAGACAAACTTGCATAGGTGCATAAGCATATGCATAAAGAGATGGATTGGTCTATTTCCTTTTGCACATATATATGAACCAATCAATTTCTTACGCTTATGTTTATGCGCGATGCAAATTTGTCTGGATAGACTTTAAAAAAGCAGAGCCAAGTTTTTTACAAGAAAAATTTATTTATTTTATTTTAATTAAATATTTTTATTTTATAATGTTACTTTTTAATTCTTTGTGATTAAAATAATTAAATGATTCTTTGTAATATTATAATTTTATCAAAGAGAATTAAAACTACTACCACTTGGGTTGATAGAAAGATCCTCAGGAATACAAAGATACATACCACTTGGGTTGAGTTAGGTAACACAATTTTGTTTTATTTTTTAAGAGTAGTTGCACTACAATTATTTTTCAAAGCAATATATATATTCTCTTTGTAGTTGGCGTAATTTAAAGATTTCATATATTTTTTTGAAATAACATATCACTTAGGTTGAGTTAGGTAAAACAATTTTGTGATATAATTTTGTTAAGGTAAATATCACTTGGATTGAGTTTGGTAACGCAATTTCGTGATATAATAATAATTTTGTTAAGGTATATATATATGGGACGTTTCACGTCAACCGGATCACTTGTCTGCCCAAAATTTGAAGCGACCTACGAAGATGTTCGATAGCTCAAAAAATTAGTCTTTACTAGTACTTTCGAAAGTCATGTGCCCCGTTTTGAAATCCAAAATGGCTGATCCAATATAGCGGCTGAAAGCCTGAAAATTGGAGAAAAATCTACATAATTTAACGTAATCATGTTTTTAAATATTGATTCGGTTTTGAAATGGCTTGGTAAGGAGTTTTCAGTGTCTCTGATCACGATCCTGGAGTTGAATAACTGATATCTAAGATGGCGGATCCAATATGGCGACTGAAAGTGTAAAAATTAGTAAAAAGCTAATCTTATCTTGGTTACGTTACTGACATTCAAGACGGCGTATCCAATATGGTTGCAGAAACCGTAAAAAGACTACTTAATTTAAACTCCATTTTCTCTAATAAATATTTTATAGATTATTTTTTAAAAAGTCTTCTAATTAGGAATCCGATAGTCAAAGGTAAGAGCAGTCAATTTGAAAAGAACCGTTGAAACCACCACAGTAACTCTATGAGCAACCTATGGTATTAGTTCACCACCTATCCTGAAAAGGACTGTTGGAGAAGCAACACCAGCTTACTGAACCGCGAAAAAGAAATTTTCACCAACTATCCTGAAAAGGACTGTTGGAGAAAATATATCGATAGCTCACTAAGTTACCGATGGAAATGCTTACTAACTATCCTGAAAAGGACCGCTAGGGAAGCCACCACAGTAACTCTCTGAGCAACCTATAGTATTCGCTCACCAACTATCCTGAAAAGGACTGTTGGAGAAGGAACATCAGCTTACTGAACCGTGAAAAAGAAATTTTCACCAACTATCCTGAAAAGGACTGTTGGAGAAAATATATCGATAGCTCACTAAGTTACCGATGGAAATGCTCACTAACTATCCTGAAAAGGACCGTTAGGGAAGTCACCACAGTAACTCTCTGAGCAACCTATAGTATTCGCTCACCAACTATCCTGAAAAGGACTGTTGGAGAAGCAACATTTGATTTTAAGATTTTTAAGAAAGTTGGGAAAGTTTCATCAACTTCTGAAAAGACTGCTGGAGAAAATATAATATTAACAGCTTACTGAGTTACCGATGGGATTGCTCACTAACTACTCTGAAAAAAAAAAAAAAAACGTTAGAGTAGTAACCACAGTAACAATTTGATTTTTAAATTAAGTAGTCTTTTTACGGTTTCTGCAACCATATTGGATACGCCGTCTTGAATTTCAGTAACGTAACCAAGATAAGATTAGCTTTTTACTAATTTTTACACTTTCAGTCGCCATATTGGATCCGCCATCTTAGATATCAGTTATTCAACTCCAGGATCGTGATCAGAGACACTGAAAACTCCTTACCAAGCCATTTCAAAACCGAATCAATATTTAAAAACATGATTACGTTAAATTATGTAGATTTTTCTCCAATTTTCAGGCTTTCAGCCGCTATATTGGATCAGCCATCTTGGATTTCAAAACGGGGCACATGACTTTCGAAAGTACTAGTAAAGACTAATTTTTTGAGTTATCGAACATCTTCGTAGGTCGCTTCAAATTTTGGGCAGACAAGTGATCCGGTTGACGTGAAACGTCCCATATATATATATATATATATATATATATATATTCTCTCTTTGTAATTGGCGCAGTATTAAAAGATTTCACGTATTTTTTTTTTAAATAGATACCACTTGTTATTTAGGTTTTTTCGAGGTAGATATCACTTGGATTGAATAAAATAACAATTTTGTAATTTAATAATTTTGTGAGACAATTTTTGTGAGACAATTTTGTGAGACAATTTTTGTGAGACAATTTTGTGAGACAATTTTTGTGAGACAATTTTGTGAGATAATTTTTCGATTGAATTTACAAAATACATTGCGTGTACTTGGCACTTTTTTTTACTTTTTTTGAAAAAGGTAATTTTGTACTGATATCACCTATTTTGTAGTGTTAAGCAAGGATCTGCAAAACATTTTTATTTTTTATTTTTTAATTATTCACAAAATTAGCAATAACAACAAATTCATAAAAATTAATAATATTTAAGTAAAAGTAAATTATACATTTCTCACAAAAATTGAAGGAACATTTATCTTTAAAAATAGGCAAAATTCGAGCAGCGGTAACTTTGTTAAAAATGAATAAAATTTAAATTTCAAGCTTAAAACCTCTACTTTCGAAAGGTTACTATTATTCGTCCAATTTTTATTATGTCTAGACATAATTTTAATTCAGCGGATTTTTATTATGTCATGACATAATTTTAATTCTGCCGCTAGGGAATTTTTAAGTCGATTCTTATGAATCAAGCTTGAATTTGATGTCTAGGTGTCCCAGGTTAACGAGGTCCACATAGTGCGCTCCATAGTTTTCGGTGTCCAGGTGTATTAATACTTTGAATTCGATGTCCACGTGTTCCAGGTTGCCGATGACGGGTTCCAGATAGTGCGCTCCATAGTTTTCGGTGTCCAAGTGTAATAATACGTTGAATTCGATGTCTAGGTGTCCCACGTTGCCGATGACTAGGTCCACATAGTGCGCACCGTAGTTTTCGGTGTCTACGTGTATTAATACCTCGAATTCGATATCTACGTGTCCTACATTCAGATTTAAAGTTATTAATACACCTAGACACCAAAAACTACAAAGCGCACTATGTGAACCTCGTCATCGGCAACCTGGGACACGTAGACATCAATTTCAAGGTATTAATACACGTAGACACCGAAAACTACGGAGCGCACTATCTGGACCTCGTCATCAGCAACCTGGGACACCTAGACATCGAATTCAACGTACGATTACACCTGGACACCGAAAACTACGGAGCGCACTATGTGGACCTCGTCATCGGCAACCTGGGACACCTAGACATCGAATTCAAGGTATTAATACACGTAGACACCGAAAACTACGGAGCTCACTATCTAGACATCGTCATCGGCAACCTGGGACACCTAGACATCGCATTCAACGTATTATTACACCTGGACACCGAAAATTACGAAGCGCACTATGTGGACCTCGTCATCGGCAACCTGGAACACCTAGACATCGAATTCAACGTGCGATTACACCTGGACACCGAAAACTATGAAGCGCACTATCTGGATTCCGCAATCAGCAACCTGGGACACGTGGACATCAAATTCAAAGTATTAATACACGTAAACACCGAATACTACGGAGCGCACTATGTGAACCTCGTCATCGGCAACCTGGGACACGTAGACATCGAATTCGAGGTATTATTACACCTAGACACCGAAAACTACGGAGCGCGCTATCTGGACCTCGTCATCAGCAACCTGGGACACCTAGACATCAATTTCAAGGTATTAATACACGTAGACACCGAAAACTACGGAGCGCACTATGTGGACCTCGTCATCGGCAACCTGGGACACCTAGACATCGAATTCAAGGTATTAATACACGTAGACACCGAAAACTACGGAGCTCACTATCTAGACATCGTCATCGGCAACCTGGGACACGTAGACATCAATTTCAAGGTATTATTACACCTGGACACCGAAAACTACGAAGCGCACTATGTGGACCTCGTCATCGGCAACCTGGGACACCTAGACATCGAATTCAACGTACGATTACACCTGGACACCGAAAACTATGAAGCGCACTATCTGGATCCCGTCATCGGCAACCTGGGACACGTGGACATCGAATTCAAGGTATTAATACACGTAGACACCGAAAACTACGGAGCGCACTATGTGGACCTCGTCATCGGCAACCTGGAACACCTAGACATCGAATTCAACGTACGATTACACCTGGACACCGAAAACTATGAAACGCACTATCTGGATCCCGCAATCGGCAACCTGGGACACGTGGACATCAAATTCAAAGTATTAATACACGTAAACACCGAATACTACGGAGCGCACTATGTGGACCTCGTCATCGGCAACCTGGGACACGTAGACATCGAATTCAACGTATTATTACACCTGGACACCGAAAACTATGAAGCGCACTATCTGGACCTCGTCATCGGCAACCTAGGATACCTAGACATCGAATTCAAGCTTGATTCATAAGAATCGACTTAAAAATTCCCTAGCGGCACTTTCTGCCAAGCGTAGAGAACCTTCTTTTCCGACAGCGGTGGTAATACGATGTAAGGATACGAAATCTCTACAGATAAACATGAAGCAATTGACTCAATATGTATTATATATATACCTAATTTACCTAAATAGAAATCTTCCTCCTGACCGATAAGTCTATCGACCTAATTTAATTTACCTACCAGATCGATCGAAATACGCGCGCGATATCGAAACTGGCGATACCTGCGCCGCCAGCGTCGAAAAAGTGAAAGTGACATTTCTGATTATATATATGTCATAAGACGTCGGCGTTAGGAGGAGGAGGAGTATCTTAAATAAAATTTTCACACATTTGGACTTTTCGTCGCAATATCTCCGCTCGTAGGGCTCGTAGCGGAAAATATTATAAGAGATACCCCCCCCCCCCCCAAACTGGCGATACTAGCACCGCCAGCCGCCAGTGTCGAAAAAGTGAAAGTTACATTCTCTGATATATATATGTCATATATTGAATTGAGAGCGTCGACGTAGAAAGTATCTTAATATAAAATTTTCACATTTGGACTTTGCGTCGCAATATCTCCGCTCGTAGGGCACGTAGCGGAAAATATTATAAGAGATACCCCCCCCCCCCCAAGTCGACCCCAAGCTATCGATCAAGCCTACTTAGAACTTGATCCGTTCACTCGTTATCGAGATCTCAACATCTCGAGTACTCGCAACCCGTCGCGTCGCGTAAAAGAGTCACGGTCGGTCTCGCTCCGCGTGTACTTGGCACGAGACACTACCGTGTCTCTTGATATTATTGTAATAGAACATATCATCGATAATGCCGACCCTACAAATTATCTCACGACAGAACGAAACAAACTTCGATGTACGTATTAATTTTTAATTATTGTCTTTTAACACACCGAATTGACTTAATTACATTAAATCACAATTTTACAGCATGGCGTACTCCGAATTTAACGAACTTTTGCGCTAATCTTAGTTTTTAATAATTTTTAACGTATTTTAATGTTATTGAAATCCGAATTTAACAAACTGCGTTAATTGACTTAATTGTACGACACTGAGGATGGGCCTATATTGGTCCGAAACGTCTGTAATTTTTAATTAATATAGAATACATGAACATTAACACCTTGTTACGGCTCGATGCTCCTTTGTCTGTAATTGACTTTTAATTTATGTCGATTACATATAACTCTAACACTCCTCCTTAATTAATATAAATTAAGTTACAGCAATCTCTTAATGTAATGAACTTATTTTTAGCTAAACCTTTGGTTAGTAAATCGGCTAGCATAGTTTCAGACGGACAATATTCGCATACGATATGCTTCTTATCAATGTGATCTGTTTGGCGTATCGCCTTGTTAGTAATTAGATTAGTAATTAGTAATTAGTAATTAGATTAGTTATACCTGTTTTTTTGTAACTCTCGCGCGAAACGTCGGCGGATCGCGAGCGGTGAAAATATACGACTCCCCTATTGGTGCTGCCATCACGCATCCGCCGACGGCACCCACTGGCCCCAAAAAAGGGAGCACCTACTCGCCCGCGGCACATTTCAGGACCGCGGGCACTCATCATCAAGCCGTCTTACGGCATTCATCGCTACGAGGTCTCGGGGTGCACATCACCATTACGACACATGCCCACTCGAACCTCCGGAAGGCCATTGCTCGCTCCTCCAGGAGTGCGAACTTCTCCTGCTTTCTTGCTCGCCTGCCTGCTGCCTTGCCTTACCTGCCTTACTTGACCTGCCTGCTCTTGCTTGCTTGCTGCTGCCTCGCTTTACCTGCCTGCTGTTCAGCTCGCTTGCTCCGCACGTACTGCCTGCCTGCGGAAGGACGGAACCACTCCAGGAGACGACGGTGAGTCGCTTTCGCTTTTCGCCTTTTCGCTTTCGCTGCATGCGCCCAGTGTGCTTTGCTTTACAATTAGTCGTGAGGGGATTGAACTACCCCCCTCTGGTCCTTCTAGTAAGTTACGCTAATTTCGCACATCTAGCCTCCGGGGGACTGACACCCCCCCCCTCCCCGTTCATGGTCCTTTACAAAGTAAACTTTCGTATCAATATGTTTTGTCCTATTACTTAATTTTTTGTTGATAATCATCTTCAAGACGCTTTGATTGTCCTCGTAAATCTTGGTATGAGTTTGTCCTCTCCATCTAAAATCTTTCAAAAGTCTTTGTATCCAAATCGATTCTTTGCATGCTTCAGAGAGTGCGATAAATTCCGCTTCGGTTGATGATAAAGCGATGCAGTCCTGTTGTTTGCAACTCCAACTAATCGCTCCTCCGAGCATGAATATGAAACCGGAATTAAATTTGCTTGTCTCTCGATCTTCAGCCCAACTTGCATCGGCAAATCCAATTAAACTCTTGTTGTCCTTAACATCGCCCAGTTTTAAACGTAATGATGAGGTACCCTTAAGATATCTAATTAATTTCTTAACTTGATTTCAATCAGACGTTGTTGATTTAGATACCTTTTGCGATAAGATACAAGTTGCCGCAATGTCGGGACGTGTATTTGTTGAAATATATAGTAAATGACCAATTGCACTACGATACTTGTCGTTATTTGGCATAATATCTTCGTTTGGCTCCTTTTGATATGATGGACTCAACGGTATTTCTGAATCTTTAACATCGCTCAATTGAAATCTCGCAGTCACATTTAAAATGTACTTTTGTTGGTCGAGTAGACAACAATCGTCTTGCTTTGCAACTCTGATCCCTAAATAACTCGTTACTTCACCGAGATTTTCAATATCGAAGTTTGTTCTAAGCATTTTTTCAAACTTGTTGATTTCTTCAATCGAGGTCCCAGCTGCTAATACGTCATCTACATATACAAGAACATATACTATTCCTTCGCTTCCATAATATATATATATATAGACAATTATCGGTCTTGCTTTGTACAAACCCTGCTTTGGTTAAAATCTCGTTTCGTTCCAATTGCGTGCAGACTGTTAAACCCGTAGATGCTCCTCCTTAATAAACATATACCTTGTCCTCAGTTCCTTCTTTCTCGAAACCGGGTGGCTGACTCATATAAATCTCCTCCTTCAGCACACCGTTCAAAAAAGCAGTCTTTACGTCGAAGTGAAAGGCTAGCATTCTTCAACTTGCAGCAACGGAAAGTAATATCCTGAACGTTGTCTGTCGGGCTACAGGTGCGAACACTTGATCGTAATCAACACCATACTTTTGACCAAAACCCTGAGCTACAAGTCTTGCTTTAAATCTTCTTGTGTTTCCGCTTGCATCTGATTTCAGCTTGTACACCCATTTAAGCCAACTAAATTTTTGCCTTCGGGTAAGGTGACCAACTCCCATGTTTCATTAGCTTCTAATGAACTTAGCTCCTCCTGCATAGCACGAATCCAATCATTTCTTTGATGACATGAAAGCGCTTTGTTGATGGTTCACCATCCATTACAACGCTTATTTATTCGATCAATCGTTGAGGTTGAATGCCTTTATTCGGTCTGCTGGAACGTCTCACTGGAGTAGGCTGATAGGTGATATCGTTGGATCCCTCAGTCGAGTTTGAATCTTTGGTTACATTTTCATCCTTCGGAATATCTTGGGCCGGAAATCCGTCGTCAGAAGGCATCTTCATGAGTAACAGTCTTCTTCGCCTCAATTGATTGCTTACCAGCAGGATTTTCTTCCTCAATAAACTTAACATCTCTTGATATTAAAACCTTCCTGGAACTTGGTACGTAGACTCTGTACGCTTTTGACTCTATGTCAACACCGAGTAAAATTCCTTCAAGCGCCTTTAGATCCAACTTTCTTCGATTCTCATCAGGAATTTTGACATAACAGTCTGCACCAAAACGTTTTCAGTTTGTATAAATTGGCTTTCTATCGTGCCAATACTCGAACGGCGTTTTATCTACATTTTTCCAAAGAAGTCTGTTTTGCAGGAAATTTACTGTTGTAACTGTTTCGCCCTAGAACAAATATTCCATGTTTGCATCAAGTAGCATGCATCGAGCCATTTCGATTAAGGTCCTATTTTTCCTTTCAGCGACCCCGTTCTGCTGAGGCGAGTGTGGTGCTGTGCGTTGAGACTTGATACCATTTTCGTTCAAATAATTTACGAACGACTTGCTGAGGTATTCTCCTCCTCTATCTGTGCGAAGACATTTAATTTTTCTACCGAATTGATTTTGTACCAACTGATGGAATTCTTTAAACTTCTAGAACACCTCTGATTTCTCTTTAATTAAGTAGATTGTGGTATATTGCGAGAAATCATCAATAAACGTTAATAAATAACGATAACCTGAAGCAGTTTTTGTCTGCATGGGGCCACAGACATCACTATGGATTAAATCCAATATCGTAGACGAACGATTCTGTGATTCCTTTGCGAAAGGTACACGTGTTACCTTCCCTTGGATACATACTTTGCAACTTCCCTTATTACATCCGGAACCACAGCCTGCCAGTTCCATTCCAGTTACAAAGCCATTTGACGGAATCTTCTTGACAATGTCAATATCACGATGACCCAAAACACGGTGCTATTGATGAATGCATAGCTTTTGACAATTGGCAACTGCATTTACTTCGTTTACTATTCGCATTTGATACAAATTCCCGACGATATCGCCCACAGCAACTTGACGATTGCCATCGCAAGTACGGATTTCACAGGTGCCTCTACTGAATCCTACTTTGAATCCTTTCTCTGTCAATCGCTTTATGGAAATTAGATTTCCTCCAATTGATGGGACGTACAGGACATTTTCAATCGTTACTCTTGTCGTGTCACCGTTGCTGTTTATAAATACTACGGCCATTTTGCCCTTCCCGGATGCTTTGACTTCTTTGCCACCGACATCTTTTCGCTATGAGCGCCGTCAAACTCAATAAAATTTTCACGTCTGCAGCTGACATGACACGTTACCCCAGAATCAAGGATCCAACTATTGGCCCTGCCAACCAAAAATAACAATTCATCAGGGCATCATCGTTCTTAACTACATTAGCTTTTGATTTATTTTAATTACCTGTTAATCCTTTTTTCGCCTTCCATTTCGCATAATCCTCGCATTCATTGCGATAATGTCCTTTGCGCTTGCAGAAGTAGCATGCCGTAGACTTCTTAGTGCCATCATTCGAGAATTTTAGTATATGTGAATCGCCTTGGCCTCCATTATCCCTATCCTTACGCCGCCGGTACTCTTCAATAATCTTAGAACGCACAAAAGATGATGATAATTCGGTTTCCAATCGTGATCCTCTAATGCTGTGATTAAACCATCATAACTGCTTGGTAATGAACCGAGAAGCGTTGTGCTCATAATAAATTCTGGATTAAGCTCTTCCCCGAGGGCCAACAACTGCTAGAACAACTCATTCATGTGATTTACATGGGCTTCCATATCGCTGTTCTCATCGGCATGTTGTCGCATGATGGTGCGAAGAACTATAACATTAGTACCGGACGTGTCACGTTCGTGGAATTCTTTCAACGCGGTCCATGCGTCCTTAGCATATTTGCAGGTCTAATATGCTGAATCTGATCATCGTCGATCATCAAAGATATTGTAGCCAGTGCTCTTTCATCTGCTTTCGTCCAATTGGAGGTGATTGGTGACGGTCTGTCCTCACAAATTGTAAGCCAAATACCTTTTTGTTTTAACAGCATCTCCGTACAAAACCGCCAATTAAAATAGTTAGTGGCATTGAGCCGCGGGATAACGTATTTAGTTATGGCGTCCGACGCGGACGTAGCCATCCTTTATCCTTTTTACCACTTATACCGTTTTCAAATAAAATCAACGAAACACGTTCTTATTCAGTAAATAACTGAGCCCATAACCTGATAGGGCCCATAACCCTACCGATTATTAGCGTATACTGAATAAAGAACGAACAAGAGTGAAATACTTGTAATGCAACTCTTTATTCGGACCTTAGTACATAATAGCGTTTTTCATTGGCAGAACTAGTGCGCACTCACAAGGGAACGGTCGGAAGTGTCCCTACCCGATTTGGATGCGCTTTGGATATGTTGTTGAGCATAAAAAAACATTAGACACGTCTTTTTTTTTGCGGCGTATCTCGACGTTTATTGGTTGAAAAAACCCGATTTGGAACCTACCCGATTTGGATGTGCTTTGGATATGTTGTTGAGCATCAAAGAACATTAGACACGTATTTTTTTTGCGGCGTATCTCGACGTTTAGGGGTTGAGACAACCCCTCGAAAATAACGGATTTTATATTTTTGACGTAGAACTACGTCTTTCTCCGCGGTAGGGAGGGTACCCACGGATGAAACAATTGAACGCGACTATGCAACGAAAACATGTCACACTTTGAACGTTTATATCTTCGAAACTAATAATCGTAGAGTAATCATTGACATCTCATTTTAAAGCTTAAGAAGTCCCATTTATGATAAAACAAGTCCGAACTCTCTATTTTTTACCGTTTAGATACAGTAGCGTTAGAAAGTTTAGTTAAATTTCTTGTAGATGCAACGAAAACATGTCACACTTTGAACGTTTATATCTTCGAAACTAATAATCGTAGAGTAATCATTGACATTCAATTTAAAGCTTAAGAACTCCGAGAGAGAGAGAGAGAGAGAGAGAGAGAGAGAGAGAGAGAGGGGAGGGGAAAAGAGAGAGAGAGAGGGGGGGTAGAGAGAGAGAGAGAGGGGGGGGAGAGAGAGAGAGAGAGAGGAGAGAGAGAGAGAGAGAGGAGAGAGAGAGAGAGAGAGAGAGAGAGAGAGAGAGGGGGGGAGAGAGAGAGAGAGAGAGAGAGAGAGAGAGAGAGAGAGAGAGAGAGAGAGAGAGAGAGGCAGAGAGAGAGAGAGAGAGAGAGAGAGAGAGAGAGAGAGAGAGAGAGAGAGAGAGAGAGAGAGAGAAATAGCTTTATTACCTTCTCGGCTATTTTATACATAAAATATTCTTAAATTAATTTATACATATAATAAGCATGGTTTTTAAGATAAAATATTTAATTTTGCGCACACATGTATTCACGTACGTACACCCTTACATACACGCACAAACACACACACACACACACACACACACACACACACACACACACACACACACACATACTCTCAAATCAAAATATAGAATTCAGCGATAACAATAATAAAGAGGATTTACAAAATATTAAGCATGGTTGTGTGCGTGCACACAAACAAAAACACACACACACACACACTAATTCACAAACACAAATACGCTTTAAGAAGTTTAGGCGACGTTGATAAAAATAAATGTTGACATCTCATTTTAAAGCGTAAAAAGTTCCTATTTATGATAAAACGAGTCCGAACTCTTTATTTTTACCGTTTAGATATAGTAGCATATACGTGCACACACACACACACACACACCACACACACACACACACACACACACACACACAAATTAAAATTTAGAGTTCAGCGATAAGAATAATAAAGAGGATTGACAAAATATTAAGCATGGTTTTGAAGAAAAATATTTAATTTTGCATAAATATGCATGTACGCACGCACACCCCTATATACACTCGCTCGCGCATGCACACAAACAAAAACACACACACACAAATACACACACACAAATACATACACACACACACACACTCATTCACAAACACAAATATGCTTTAAGACACACAGCGGGACTTGGGGAGTCTGTTTAGACGTTGGGTCCACAAAAGTTTACCCCCCCCCCCCCCCTCATTGTCCGAAGATTTGGCGGAACGAAAGTTATGATACGTATTCTCAAAAAAGGAAAAGAAAATTTTGACATCAAGAATCTGAGATTCTCATGTGAGTTTGAACAACGAGTATCCTGCGAGAATTAAATAAGTTTCCTTATTCGAACATAATACACGTTTTTCGAAAATTACTGAGAGTATACTACGTTTTCTGCCATTGATCTTCTTCGAGCATCTTGCGATTCATGTTTGATTTCTCTAAACATCGAATACTTTATATAGATTGGCGAAATTTGCAACAAATTGGGGAGAACTGGAATATCGCAATGAGTTCTTATATCTTTAGTTCCCTTTTGAAATGTAAGTAAAATTAATATAGACGAAAAATATAACAATATTTGAAGTTTCGAAAAATATCGTTTTTCAGATATTGATTGATATGTTAACTGTGAGACAGTTATAACGAGAAAAGAACAAACGATCATACAATTTTTTCAAAAAAAATCATCATAAAGTGTACAGCGAGTTTGGACAAAGATTAACATGCGAGCATTCTGTAAGCTTTATTATTCAAGTAGCGTGGGCATTCTAACTTGAATCATATGAGTATCTTATGTTTTCTGACATAAAGTAAATATAGAAAAACATTTATTGTTTTATTTCTTTAAATAAATTTATGTTTGAAAAAATCAAACTAGCACAGTAAACAACTATGCCGCAAACACGTAGAACTACGTCTACTGCACAGTATGGGCACAGCAACAACTGTGCCGCAATCAACACGTAGCACTACGTCAACTGTCAATGATGATGATTGACGTGATCAAGGAAGGCCAAGGCCCACACCGGGATGTAGCGCCGAGTTCATCATCAGTGACAGTTGACGTAGTTCTACGTTGTTGCTTAAAAAAATAAACAAAAATATAAATCAAACAGGCACAGTAACAACTGTGCCGCAAACACAGGTTTATATTTTTTTGCGAATATCTTCGAAAATATAAGGCGTAACAACAAAAAATTTGTACGTAATGTTTATGGCTTTTTGTGCTCTTTACAATGGCGTAATCAGATTTTTCAAATTGGTCACATTTTTTAATTTAACCCCACCCCCACCTATTATTTTGCCAAATATAACAATTTTTCCAACGCAAATTTAAGAGCGTCAAATGCCAAATACATCCATGTGTATTTTTATTATGATACCATTATTAGATTTTTGGCAAGACGAGATGATATGTGGTATAGGCGTCGCGCTGTAGGTAGGTGTTGCGTTATTTCTGTTCAGTTGCGCCGTATGCTTAAAAATTTCCATTTCAACTCCGGGATGACCGAAAGCGCTGATGCAAAGGCCAGCGCAAGGCACTGACAGCGAGAGGTTAACGCTATTTCGAGAGTCCTAGACTAGCAACGGAATGTCGACTCCGACAAATTGTAAGATCGGGCGGGCAGTCGCAAATCATAATCTGAACGAACACGTGCGTCACATTAACCGCTACAATAATATACTATCCCGGTTGCAGCACAACAAAATCAACAACCAAATTCACGCATTTGAATATCATTTGCTCGTGTCATAATTCCGGAAAGCAAGCATTTCAGATCGTAAGTTTGAAGTGTAAAGAACTGTGTGTTGTATGCTGTCGTTTTATGAACATGTAAGTGTATTTTATTGTTAACTTTTATTGGTTTCTTACGCTTGTTACTTTTTCCTTTGATATTGAATATTAATATAATTTTTTATTCAGCTCTTACTCAATTCTTTGCCAGTTTTGCCAGTGACTATATAATCTTTTGGGAGAGATGCACTTGGACACGGTACATTTGGACACGGTCATTTCAACACGATCAATCGGACACCGTTTATTTGGCCACGGTTCATTTGGACACCGTTCATTTGGACACGGTTCATTTGGACACGGTTCATTTGGACACCGTTCATTTAAACACGGTCATTTGGACACGATCAATTGAACACCGTTTATTTGGACACGGTTCATTTGGACACGGTTCATTTGGACACCGTTCATTTGGACACGGGGCATTCGGACACCGTTCATTTAGACACGGTTCATTTGGACACGGTTCATTTGGACACAGTTCGATTGGACACGGTTCGTTTGGACACGGTTCGTTTGGACACCGTGTATTTGGACACGGTTTATTTGGACACAGTTTATTTGGACACGGTTTATTTGGACACGGTTTATTTGGACACGGATTATCTGGACACCGTAAAAAATACGGCCTGTGCAGTTGGACACCGTAAAAAATGCGGCCTGTGCAGTTGGACACCGAAATGCGCGACCTGTGCAGTTGGACACCAGAATGCGCGGCCTGTGCAGTTGGACACCGAAATACGCGACCTGTGCAGTTGGACACCAGAATGCGCGGCCTGTGCAGTTGGACACCAAAATGCGCGACCTGTGCAGATGGACACGAAAATGCGCGGCCTGTGCAGTTGGACACCGAAATGCGCGTGCATGGGGGGTGCAGGGGTAACGAGGCCCCCCCCACCCACGCATGTACTTTGATATATTATATAGGATATATTAACGAGTAAGGATGCAACAATATTAACATAATTTATGATTAACATGTCTATCATTTTTGTGTCCATCTGCACAGGTCGCGCATTTCGGTGTCCAACTGCACAAGTCGCGCATTTTTGTGTCCATCTGCACAGATCGCGCATTTTGGTGTCCAACTGCACAGGCCGTATTTTTTACGGTGTCCAGATAATCCGAGTCCAAATAAACCGTGTCCAAATACACGGTGTCCAAGCGAACCGTGTCCAAACGAACCGTGTCCAATTGAACCGTGTCCAAATGAACCGTGTTTAAATGAACCGTGTCTAAATGAACGGTGTCCGAATGCCCCGTGGCCAAATAAACGGTGTCCAAATGAACCGTGTCCAAATGAACCGTGTCCAAATGAACCGTGTCCAAATAAACGGTGTCCAATTGATCGTGTCCAAATGACCGTGTTTAAATGAACGGTGTCCAAATGAACCGTGTCCAAATGAACCGTGTCCAAATAAACGGTGTTCAATTGATCGTGTCCAAATGACCGTGTTTAAATGAACGGTGTCCAAATGCATCTCTCCCAAAAGATTATATAGTCACTGGCAAAACTGGCAAAGAATTGAGTAAGAGCTGAATAAAAAATTATATTAAATATTCAATATCAAAGGAAAAAGTAACAAGCGTAAGAAACCAATAAAAGTTAACAATAAAAATACACTTACATGTTCACAAAACGACTGCGTACAACACACAGTTCTTTACACTTCAAACTTACGACCGTGTTTAAACGTGTTTAAATGAACGGTGTCCAAATGAACCGTGTCCAAATGAACCGTGTCCAAATAAACGGTGTCCAATTGATCGTGTCCAAATGACCGTGTTTAAATGAACGGTGTCCAAATGAACCGTGTCCAAATGAACCGTGTCCAAATAAACGGTGTCCAATTGAACCGTGTCCAAATGAACCGTGTTTAAATGAACCGTGTCTAAATGAACGGTGTCCGAATGCCCCGTGTCCAAATGAACGGTGTCCAAATGAACCGTGTCCAAATGAACCGTGTCCAAATAAACGGTGTCCAATTGATCGTGTCCAAATGACCGTGTTTAAATGAACGGTGTCCAAATGAACCGTGTCCAAATGAACCGTGTCCAAATAAACGGTGTCCAAATGAACCGTGGCCAAATAAACGGTGTCCGATTGATCGTGTTCAAATGACCGTGTTCAAATGTACCGTGTCCAAGTGCATCTCTCCCAAAAGATTATATAGTCACTGGCAAAACTGGCAAAGAATTGAGTAAGAGCTGAATAAAAAATTATATTAAATATTCAATATCAAAGGAAAAAGTAACAAGCGTAAGAAACCAATAAAAGTTAACAATAAAAATACACTTACATGTTCACAAAACGACTGCGTACAACACACAGTTCTTTACACTTCAAACTTACGATCTGAAATGCTTGCTTTCCGGAATTATGACACGAGCAAATGATATTCAAATGCGTGAATTTGGTTGTTGATTTTGTTGTGCCGTAACCGGGATAGTATATTATTGTATCGGTTAATGTGACGCACGTGTTCGTTCAGATTATGATTTGCGACTGCCCGCCCGATCTTACAATTTGTCGGAGTCGACATTCCGTTGCTAGTCTAGGACTCTCGAAGTAGCGTTAACCTCTCGCTGTCAGTGCCTTGCACTGGCCTTTGCATCAGCGCTTTCGGTCATCCCGGAGTTGAAATGGAAATTTTTAAGCGTACGGCGCAACTAAACAGAAATAACGCAACACCTACCTACAGCGCGACGCCTATACCACATATCATCTCGTCTTGCCAAAAATCTAATAATGGTATCATAATAAAAATACACGTGGATGTATTTGGCATTTGACGCTCTTAAATTTGCGTTGGAAAAATTGTTATATTTGGCAAAAATAATAGGTGGGGGTGGGGTTAAATTAAAAAATGTGACCAATTTGAAAAATCTGATTACGCCATTGTAAAGAGCACAAAAAGCCATAAACATTTCGTACAAATTTTTTGTCGTTACGCCTTATATTTTCGAAGATATTCGCAAAAAAATATATAATCCGTTATTTTTGAGGGGTTGTTTCAACCCCTAAACGTCGAAATACGCCGCAACAAAAAATACGTGTCTAATGTTTTTTGATGCTCAACAACATATCCAAAGCGCATCCAAATCGGGTAGGTTCCAAATCGGGTTTTTTCAACCAATAAACGTCGAGATACGCCGCAAAAAAAAATACGTGTCTAATGTTTTTTGATGCTCAACAACATATCCAAAGCGCATCCAAATCGGGTAGGGACACTTCCGACCGTTCCCTTGTAAGTAGAGCCTAAAATTTTTATTTTTATTTTACATATTTTCCAACCTTGACTGCAACTTATGGCGTTTTCGATTTGTGACGAACCTGGCTCGGGTTAGCTCATGGACATAGAACACATATACATATTATGTATGTATTCTATGTCTATGAGCTAACCCGAGCCAGGTTCATCACAAATCGAAAACGCCATTAGATGCATTATAGCATCAAAAATTAAATCGAATCGATTTAATTAGGGGTAGGGAAGGGATTTTACTACTACAACCGGAGCTGTGTTTCAAGTCTGACAAATTTAGTCGGCGCGCAGTCAAGGTTGGAAAATATGTAAAATAAAAATAAAAATAAAACTTTCGCGCATCATTTACCTTGGTTCTTAATTAGCCCGTTTTCTATATTCCTGGATTTCCATTGGAGCCTATACTTCGAATTTTAACTTGTGTTCACGTAGAGAGTATTGAATTTTAAAATAAGATTAAACTGTCTTTATAATATGAATTCTTGGTTTGAAAGTACTGTTATATATTCTTTATCCAATATTTTTTACTTTCCATTAATAAAAATTATTTTTGAATAATAAGAATATATTTTTCTTTATTGAATTATATAGGTATAATGCTTTGATGCAAGTAATTTATCTTTGTTTAACGCTTCATAATCTCATTTTAAGATTTACATGTCAAAGATAAAGATATTCTCTAAATAAGAATATTGTTCTTTTACCTGTGTAGAGTTCACTATTATGGACAACCGAAACTCCAACAGCTTCATGCTTACCCTATAGAGGATCTAAGAGTCTATATGTGCATTTACACGTTGATGCTTTAAACGCAGAAATAAGAACAAAGATAGTTAATGGAACCATTTATTTAAAATTTAATTTATATAAAATTTAAAAACTTAAATAAAATGTTTTATAATGAGTCAGAAGCTACTTATTTCAATATTTTATAAAACCTGTTATTTATAAACCAAATGCTCAATTTGCATTTATTACGCATTAAATACGCATTTGAATGCGCGCATTTTGAACACACAATTAATGTGGTTTTGAAGCCAATGCAATTGTACGCGCATTAAAAGCACGCCATACGCGCATTTGCGCTTCTTAGGTAGTAGAGTGGATGAGAGAAATAAAAAAATAAAAGAGGAATATAGAAAAGAGAGAGAAGAAATGAGGGAGTGAGTGTGTGTGAGTGTGCAGAGGATAGGAATTATTGCAAACCAAGTCCTTAGCTCTAGGTCACAAAACCGAATAATAATTAATAAAGCATTATACTTCATACTTCATGTTGTTACAAAAATTAATATGCATATCAATTATATTATATACTAAAATTTTACCTGAATATCTTCAGCATACATTCGCTTGTCAATATTAATCGATGAATTTAAGTTATGAAAGTCAGGATCAACATCTTCAGCAAATCGACCTCCCCACAGTTTTTGACAAGACTTTGTATCATCACATGCAAAACAAAAAGTTAATTTACTTATAAACATTTTCTAATATTATACTTTTATTTTAATAATAAGAAGCTTTAAATTATATCAAAAGGCGCGATAATGTCTCACGCTAAGTGCATAAATTAGCGACGTACAAACGACGAGACCTAACCCTGTATCTTTATGCAAATTGTCGAGTTGAGAGAGGGCCCGGTTGCACCAATGTCGCATAATATTTAACCTTAGCTTAACTCATTCTTCGTCTCTTTCTAAGGGACAGTTAGAAAGAGATGAAGAGTAAGTTAAGCTATAAGGTTAAATATTATGCGACGTTGGTGCAACCGGGCCTTAAATTATCAAATTTCAATAATGACAGAAGCGATCAAGTTCTAAGTTGACTCAATCGATAACTTGGGCTTGAATTTGTTCGGAAACGAACGACTTGTATAAATCGCTGAGCTATATAATTGCGGCCGGTTTGCACTTTTCGGCCAATTTTCTTACTGCCATCCCTATTCCTCTCGATTCGTAGCGTCTGGGCTGCTGGCGGAGACGAAAGACGCTCGAACTCAGGGACGGTATTAACTGTAAATCATATGGGGCTTTGGTGCGTATTACTCTACGTGCTAACCACTGTTTTTTTTTTAAATAGAATTATTAATATTATGATATAAAGTTAAGAGTGACAGTAAAATAGGAATGTATATGGGTGTTTCTACGTAAATAGCGTTTTTTACTGTCCAAGCTTGTTATATGTTCATGATTGAGAGGAGGGTAAGCAAGCGTTGTGAAAGTTCACTACTGCATCGTATTTGAAGTATCGCACAATAATCTGTTAATTGGGGAGTAGCTTATCCAATGGAAACATGCAGAAACTCCTAAAAATGTCAGTTACCTGGCCTGTCCATTGTTGAAAATTCTCTATTCCAGTTACACTTACTCCCTCCAATTGCAAACTCAATTGAAAATTCCCCATGTTCATTCAATCATAATATAGAACTAAGATTTTAACATCATTATTAAACATAAATCTCCCTTTGGAACCGAAAAAACCGGCTTCAAACTTGGTCCGGACATATGGAGTAAAATTGCACATTTGAATTTTACCGCGGTTCCGCCATGTTGCATCGATTCAATGGGAGTCTGGTGTGGAGATTTCAAGAATTGGACATCAGGTGTGTTGTTTACATTGTTGGTGGTTGGTTGTTTTGAGCGTGATACAATCGTAATCGTGTATTTCACTTGAGAAAAGGTATGTCATAAAATTACGCGTCATTTGCCTGGCACCTCTTTTTTTATTATATCGCAGTAAATTTTTCCTTCTAGTGGTAAAATTCTGATGATATTCGGTAGGCTAAACTTGATTTTTAATGGAAATTGGTTTACGTTAATTCAGAAGAAAGTGAGATTAATTTAACCATGAAATGTCAGTCTACTGGCATGTCATTCACCTGGCCATTCATGGGTTTGACGTTGAAATAAAATCAAACACGGTAAAAAACGTTGAAATAAAATCAAACACGGTAAAATACGGCGAAATAAAATCAAATACGGTAAAATACGGCGAAATAAAATCAAATACGGTAAAATATTTTTTTGGCCCCAGGGCCCCAAAACGTTTTGGCCCGTTTTGGCCCCAAAAACGGAATTTTTTTGACATTTCCTCTCAAAATCACTCATTGTTGAGGTAATTCAATATTTTACTAGACATGCAAAGTCGACTCATTACCGCACTTTACCAGATCACTGATGAATAAGCCATTACTTTCAGTTTTTGATGTTGTAGTACGCTGGCTTTCAGGGTATGTTTCTGCTTCTATATTCACTCAAAAACAGGAAAAAAAAATTTTTTTAGGTATGTTTGAAATTGAGATATTTGCAATCTGAAAAAACGCTATTTACGTAGAAACACCCATATATTAATTTTACACACACACACACACACACACACACACACACACACACACACACACACACACGAGACACACACACACACACGCGCACGCGCGCGCACACACACACACACACACACACACACACACACATACGTATGTATGTATGTATGTATGTATGTATATAATGTCAGGCTAATATAATATCAGGCTCCGTATATAAGTTTATTATATAAAATAAGAGTAATTCTTTACAATAAGGCCTTTTCCGAATTTTGATATTTTCTTGCGGTTCTCTTGGTAAAAACCTTTGTTGTGACTCCGACAGTGATAATCAATTGGGGAGCCCGAAAAATATGTACCTACCTATTTTTTTACCAATTTTGTTTCCTATTTTTATACCTGTTTTTTCCAACATGGCTTTCCGGATTTTCCGACGTTATAAATATATAGTGGCCCTTAAAAGGACCGATTATCTCTGTTCATATACTGAGAGAAAGTGTCGGTTATTCTCTATTATCCAAATACAGCAGTCAATGTCTTGTACTGTTGTTTACATGAAGCCGAGTAGGAGCGGGAGGAAAGGAAACGAGGAATGTACTACGCGACGAACAAAATCATAACAAATAACGGTATTTATACATAAAAGGGGCACAAATTTTTCGGGCTCCCCGATTGATTGTCACTGTCGGAGTCACAACAAAGGTTTTTACCAAGAGAGCCGCAAGAAAATATCAAAATTCGGAAAAGGGCCTATTGTAAAGAATTACCAAAATAAGTCACGCAAATAGATGATAGTATATACTTAAATTTAACGTTAATAGATTTCCACATCATTATTGAGGTATAGTACTATTGTTGGTGCGTTTTTTTAAAGTGATTCCTAGTAGGCCTATTCCACTATAAAGAAAAAATTTATTAACATTTCGCCACTCTCAAGGACGAATATCTACGTAAATTCTTGATGAATTTACTCGCATTAGCGAGGATAACGATGTATCGTTTAAAGAAGACCGTGCACCCGATTTTATGCGCTTTATCTTCGAAAATGAAAATTCGCATAGGTACTTTCGCAATTGGATACTTTCTTTGTTCAAAATTTTGAAGAACTCTGCGCTTGTTTTCGGTGGTGATTTCAGTTACATATACCTTGCAAATCACACAGTTCTAATTGATATTCAATACTCTGCTTAGCTATAGGAATAGTTCGAGGACTTTCATAAAGCACACGATTTTTTTTTCAACATTCGAAATCGCGAAATCGTGTATCAAATTGTGTAATTAATAATTAATAAGAAAACGCATATTTTTTAAAACCACACTTCGTGCCATGTTCTTCAACAAGCACGTTGCAAGAAAGAAAGGACAAGACTATTTCTTTCCAAATGATTTGAAATTAATTTTAATCGTGCACGAAAAATCGACGTGACTCAATTCAGATATTGTTTGATTGTCCGTTGGAGCTTTAAGTCAAAGTATTTAGGTGACAGGTCAGATCTGTGATAAAAGCTACTTCGCAAAGCAACTCCACATCTTCGAAAATGATCGAAACGTGTCCAGTTTTGCGATGCCCATTTCTTGGATGAAAAGATAAATTTCATTTCTTACTGCAAAAAATTTTTGCAAAGTTTTTTCGGCACTTAACTAACGGTTTTACAATAAAGAGGCACATCTTTATAGGCCGCATCATATCTTCTAAGAAACTTTTAAACTTGCGATAAAGCAGGAATTTATTGCCACTTTTAACCCTCACTTTATCGCACGTATTTTCACTTCCGTTGTTACCGCACGGGGGTATAGCGTACCCTTTGATGTTCAAATGTTCCTAATTTTGTATAAAATGCACCGATTAAATTAACTGTGTAAATCTTTATTCTAGATGGTCTAAAAAAGAGCTCCGTATAAGTAGAGTTGCCGAATTGTAAATTGCAAAAAAATTCAACAATAAACAAAAGTAAGTTTTTCGAAGAATCACGAAAACACTTTTTTTCAAAAAGTTAATAATTATACTTAATATATAGATACAAATAAATAAATTAAAGGAATGAACAGTTAAAGGTGTATATTTTAATGAAAAATATGTGTCAAAACATTCTCGTGCATAAGTTATATTTACTCTTCGACAAGTGAAATCGCACGATGTTTAGAAAAAGCATGAAATATCGTTGTATCTTAAAGTAGTTTACACTAAATACACGTAGTTTTACACTAAAAAACATGCAATTAAAAGGCTTTTCATAAAAATAAGCATTTGTAAGCATGAACAATTGTTTTTTTAATTGTAATTTTAAAAAATGGCAGCTCAATAAATGTAAAAAAAGTGTGTTGTAACATGAAAAATTGAGTAAAAATGCGATAAGAAAGACATTTTTGATAAAACTAATGCTAATATTACAATTGTCAACTGTAATTACGCCAGTAGATACACTTAAGTTCTTGTACATTTTTCTATAGTTTTTACAGTTTCCAGAAAACGCATTTATGACAAATGGCAGCACACTTTTGCAACATGTTGCTTGCACATGGCTTTGTTATATTTGAGGAATTTATATGAGTCTTTCGATCCAACGATTGCGAGCAAAAAGCACATTTCTTGTTTGGAGTCATTTCACGATTTTAATCTGCTACGTGTGCACAGTAGTGAAAAACATTCTGAACATACAAAAAAACCTTCTGCTTTCAATTTTTAGTATTGTCATTGCAATAGCACTTATTCGTCTCAAAACATTCAATAAATAATGATTTTCAACAACATTTCCTCCTCCTCAATCCTTATTGCCCTTGACAGGGCGTGGTGGCGCTTCATGGTGACGCTACAGTGATCACACTTTTAACTTGTCTCTCCAAGCCCTCCGATCCAGCGCCCAAGTGAGTCGCCCCGTGAATAGAACTCCCCACCAGGGGCCCAGCTGGTCTATCCATCTGTTTGGTGATCTTCCTCTTGGTCTCGTTCCATTAACTTTTCCCTCCACCACAAGCTTCTCCATTGTGTCTCCTCGTCTGGCGATGTGTCCGAAGTAGCGGAGGTAGCCTGATTAATTCGCTTGGAATCTTGTTCTGATGCCCAGTTCTTCTAGCACACCGATATATTGGCCGGTGTACAGTCCAAGGATCCGGAGATGCGCCGGAACACCCACATCTCAAACCCCTCTATCCTCCTCC